>NC_134486.1:267744511-267820167 GCF_040206685.1 Ascaphus truei | reverse complement strand
GAAAAATCCTGAAGTGGTGAATGATGTACTGATGCGTCTAGAGAAAAAAAGCCGCCACGTAAAGATCCATCCTCTGATGGGTTATGCTGAATTCCTGCTCTCTTGCTGTACTCCTAAATTGATTGGCTAAGCTTACATTCAGAACTAGTGCTTGTAACGGGTGGTTCAGATTTTGTAGTTCTTTAGGCACTTGTATGATGACATTTTTAATTTGTGTCATTTCAGATATCATCCTTTCATGCATCCTTTCATGCAGTGCCATCATCCTTTCATGGATTGCCATCATTTCTGAATGGCGACGATTTTCTTCACCCGAGATTCGTTCTTCAGAAACTGCAATTGCTGAGAAAGTGTCACGAGCAGGAGGACTTGAATGCTGGGTTAATCCAGGAGTGTCAACAACTTCATGGTCACTTGAGTCACTTTCTCCGTGCTCTGAAACATCTGCTTCTAGAAATACAAACATTAATGAGCAACTCACATGGAACATTAATTTGTTTTTATGCATTAATGATAGTTGTTCTGATACTGGAACACATTAAATGATGACATATTATGTTAAATGTATGTGCAATAAAAATGGAACAATTTTGCCCACAATTACGTGTCGAATCAGTGTGAATGATGAAGGCATGAAAGCTTGTTGTGACATCACACCTCTGAATTGGTACTTGAAAACACACACAATACATGTTGTGTAATCAAAACGTACATCTCCTGTGTCATTAACTATTAATAAGTTCATCCCATGTGAAACTCACATGTTTTAAACAATGTAATTAGCCATAGGAGTGTACACATCATATGGTGTGTACGTCAAACACTCACCTTCCATTCTTGATGATGAAATAGATTATCCAGGTGAGGACAAGTGTTCTGTCTGACTAGTCAAATCTGAGACAGGAGCTGGCACAGGTGACACAGAAGCTGCCATAGGTGACACAGGAGCTGACACAGGAGCTGACGGAGGACATATATATTTCAAATACATAATAAACGTACTTTATGTGAATTAGTTACACATGACAGTATCTGTAGTGGGTGTAGTCATGTCAAAATATCATCATTTATTCACTATACAATAATAAAATGGTTAGGTCGATCTGTACATTATCCATGTCGAACTAAATGTACATGTTAACATGATGAAGCTACATATTTTAGAACGCATACAACTTACTTTCAACGTTAAAGCTGATATGTATGAAGGTATGTGTCCTACTATTCAGTGGGGTGTTCTACATACTTCATATGTAATCCATTATTACAGGCCCAATAAGTGACATCACTGACATTAATTAAAACAATACTCTATGGTTACAAATCTGAAGATAATAGTTGAACATTGTGATACTCATTAGTAATAAATATCGTAGAATGTAGAAGAAGCAGGGGTGTCGCAGAATGTGGGTGACACTCAGCACCAGATGCAGTGTGTCGCTCACAGATGCTACTGGTGTGAAAAGGTGGCGTATCAGTAACGTTACTATAATTTTTAGAAACAATAATTCCTAAAGTACGTTGTAATATATAGTATAATGTTTGTTGAAACGATTGTTATAATTTGAAGTTCAAAAAAATGTCATGAACTTTGCTTGACATTGTCAGCTTATAGCTGCTGTCCACCCTCCCCCAAGACTTCACCCAACCATGACCCCAGGAGTTGGCTGGTTTCCAACAACAACCACCTCTGTTCACCTCGATGCTATGATTACATATATTTTGAAGTTGTTTTAACACCAATGTATATGAGCGAAATTATAATATAAAGTGATCTATATATTAACACAAGGTAATGATATATGGTACATGTTGGTATTTATGCTCACATGAGAGAACATGAACCACAAACACAGCATTCGGCTAGATATCGATTGGGTCCTATAACTTTGTCTATTTGTGCTTAATTGTACTGTATGTTTTTATAATGTATTAAATTCATCTTTTTTAGTCTATTGTGTGGTTCAGCAACATTGCCAGTTTTTGTTTGTTTGTTTGTTTGTTTGTTTTTTTAGTGTCTTAACAGTATCACACTATGTATTTCTTTTTCTTTTTTCATGTTTGATTCACGCCGGCTGAGATCATCCCTCCATCCCATCTGGTTGTATATTTAATTTATTTACCATTCCTATGTGTTTAGCGCCATTGATACCCATCCAGTACCACATAATCCCTTCCTGCTGTTCAAGTGGTGTGTGCGCATTAAAATGCTGTAAGTCGGGATTGCACAAACAATACATGCAAATGAACATACACATATAATATGTATGTATATAATATCAAGCTATATCTATAACTACATATATATATATATATATATATATATATATATATATATATATATATATATATATATATATATATATATATATATATATATATATATATATATATGAAGTATCATCACCAAGCTTATATATATTTATAATTATATATACAGAGAGAGGTTTTATATTACTAAAGGTATACAATTATGCAGGGAAACTTTATTAACATTTTGAGCCGACACGTGTAGATTTGTACAGTAAGATTTGTCACCTGCTGGGAATTCCTGTGTGTAAATTCCGATATCCCTGTCACCTGGCAAACCCTCCACGATGACCAGAAGAAATTTTTCACGCATCTGCTCCTCCAATGGAGTTAATGTTAGAGCTGGTGCAGGCGGGCCGCCTCCAGTGGCAGAAACATGCATCCGTTGTGCTTGGATTTTTTTTTCAGATTTAACTTGATATCATCAAATCTCTTCCTACAATTCGTCTAGCTCCTGACACGATTCCCACATGCAGACACAGCCACTGTAATTTCGTCTCACATCTCGTTCTTCATAGCTGAACTTGTCCGTCCTTGAAATACATAACAATTATGTTTAATGAATATGTAATTGAATGACCAATACATACAAAAAGTGCAAACTGTTGAAAGAGATAGATAACATGCTGGTTTATTTTGAATATGTGTGGCACATGAGTATTACATTTATGTGGAGACATAAAAAGCTAAGTAAGCTTGCATGAATGTTGTATGAACCGAATAAATCCATTTATAAGGATTATTAGGTTCGTTGGAAACTATGAAGGATTATGTGTGTAACAATGTACTATAATTTATAGATATTACATATTATTAGTTATTTTTTAACACATGTGACATCAGATAGAAGAAAAAGTTTTGGAAAAATCAATGCAAACATTGACTTACCTAATAAATGGTCATACAGATAGTCATAGCGCTCTAAAATACCGATGACAAGCACTCTATTTTCCTCGTCATTGAAACGAGGATTACGTGGCTGCTCCACACGTTTCTTCCGACCACGTCCAGCCACAGAGCTTGCTTGCTGCTGACTGGACTCTCCTTCTTCCAATGGAAGAGACTCCAAAAGCGCACCACCACCAAGCACCCCAACACCACCAGACACCCCACCACCACCAACAGACAACCACCACCACCAACAGACACCCCACCACCAGCAGCAACAGCAACCTCACAGCAACAGCACTCGCAGTCACAGCAACACCACTTCCCTGACTCCCACATTCACTCAGATGCGTACTTACACGACTACCAGTCCCACTCACACCAGCATCACTCCTCCCACCCTTCTCGGCCATACCTCTAGCACTCACAAAGAACAGTAAACTAATGTAAACACAATCGCACTGAGCACTTACAAAGTGACAACAACAAAACGATGTAAACAAACCAACACAGGACAAACCAATCACAATACACAGCAATACAATCCACAGCAACTCTCTCTCTCTCTCTCTCTCTCTCTAAATATCAAAATTTCAAATCGGCCAGCTCTGTGTGTCTCTCTCTCTCTCTCCCAACAACACAGAGAATGAATAAAAATACACGGTACATTTAAATGGGCCACTCAATCAAAAACATGCTTGCATCGGCAGATTCAGAAAGAAGTTCAATTGGTGAACATAACACGCCCTCGCCATGCTCGCCGATACACCTGTGTATGATCGGCAAATCATCGCCATAGTGGGAACAAATGTTTTCATCTTGATTGGCCTGGGATTCGGCACTTATTGCATACGGCGAGGTTAAATCGGCAAAATCATGCTTATCGGGAACAGTTGCCGAAAATATTTTTTCGGCGCTTAGTGCATGAGGCCCAAAGTCTCTTAATCACATCTCTGGAACATCCCCATCTAATTCTGGTGTGTGGAGCGTGCTGCAATTTGTTTGAAAATCCAAATCCGCATTCATAGAGGTAAAGGCGCACAGCAAAGAGAGTGGGTCAAAAGCAAGTTAAAAATATACTTTATTGATCCATAAAAAGAGAGAGTGGAGGTGCAAAACCCTCCTACATGTTTCATGCACCAAGCACTTGATAAAGTATATTTTTAACTAGCTTTTGACCCACTCTCTTCACTGTGTGCCTTTACCTCTATGGATGCGAATTATCTTTTTCATTAAATTGTTTTTAAACTAAGCTCCAGTATTGTAGCCCTCCTTGTTACCTGTTCCTCCTTGCTGCTGTGCTCCATTTTTCCTCTTCACATTGGATCTCCTGTAATTTATCAATGAGTTTGAGTCAACTGAAGTTTTTTTAGCAATGAAAAAGTGTATGGGAATAAAGGGTGGGATACAAGTACAGTACATTGAGTTCAGAAATAAGACACACTAGCACCGTCTATTGTTACTTCAAAGTACTTCTGCGTTCCCCCTTCGCGCATGTGCATCAGTGTCACTGGGCGAAACGCGTTTGACAAATTTTGTGCATCACAGGCCACCGTATTGAGGAGTTGTAGCCTCATCCAACTTGGAGGCAGCACTGCGACTGACGCGCATTCGCGAAGGGGGAAAGCGGAAGCTGCGTCAGAGAAAGCAGCAGAGGGAGAGACCTGGTCTGTGCACAAGCACCAGGAGATCACCCATTGCTGATACATCCCTGCAAAGAAACACATTGGCTGCTGGAGCAGGATCCACACTGACAACCAGGGACTCTGGAGGACGGCTTGTGGATTCTGGATGCACTTTTTCTCAATGCCTTAGACTGTTGGCTGTTTGTGAGTTTTCAATCTCTTTTTAAGTATTTGTTAATAAAATGGTTTTACACTATATTTGTTTCTTTCTCCAATTTTTAGGTATTATCTGGAAGTCTCCCTTATCCTTATTGAAGAAACACTGATTTATGTAAGTGTATTTTCTATCAAGCTTTATTATATAGTATAAAAGGAGACAATGGAAAAATGTAAAACAAATCAACATTTTCTTTTATTAGTGGATGTGGCAGGACGGCCTGCAGCCGAGGTCAGGGAACAGTCCACATGTGTAGTTTAGGATAATGAAAAATGTTCAATGGCTTTATTTCTCCACAGTAACATAACATGCGGGTACACTGTCCCTTTAACAAAATAAATCCTGCTCCACGATGGGAGAAAAACTGACTAACACAGCAGACCTATCTAGCAGGCTGGCTGGCTAAACCATAACCAAACCTTCAGAGTCTTTTAAGCAGTCATGAAAACAAATGAAACAAAGCTTACTTTGGCAGCAGTAAGTAGTGTGTTGTATCCTTCTGGCTAGCAGCACATCTATCCATGTGCTCTTGTCTGAGGGAGCCAGCTACTGCTGGTAACAAGTTCCTTTTCTACCTTTCTGGCTCTCAGGTGTCAGCTTACTTCCTGACTACCCAAGTTCCACCTGAGTTAACCCTTATGAGTGCTGGATGAAGCACTCAGACATATGTCTCCCAGGCGAAACTGATAGGAGTTGACTTCACTCTGTCACATACCTCCCCTATTTGTGTGTGGCTAGTGTCCCACACGGCTGAAGCCCGACCCTCCACTCCTTCCCTTGACAAAAAATCAGCATTTCCATGGTCCTTTCCAGGTCTATGCTGAATATCAAACGAGAAGGGTTGGAGGGCAATATACCACCTGGTCAACCTTGGATTTGTGTCCTTCATGGTGTTTAACCACTTCAAGGGCGCATGGTCAGTGACCAGGGTGAAGTGTACTCCGGCGACATAATGTCTCAAGGCTTAAATTGCCCATTTTACAGCGAGGCACTCCTTCTCAATAACGGAATACCTCACTTCCCTTGGGAACAGCTTCCGGCTGATGAACAGTATGGGGTGTTCAACACCATCAAATTGCTGAGACAGCACTGCTCCCAGTCCTACCTCTGAGGCATCTGTCTGGATGATGAAGGGCTCTTTAAAATCTGGGCTCCGAAGAGCGGGGCCCTCTGACAGGCACTTTTTTAGCATGTCAAAGGCGTCTTGGCACTCCCAAGACCATTTAACTTGGGTTGGGTCACTCTTTTTTGTCAGATCTGTTAGGGGTGAAGAAATTTCAGAAAAATTGGGGATAAACCGCCGGTAATACCCTGCTAACCCCAAAAGGGAGCGGACCTGTGTCTTTGTCTGTGGGGTGGGGACTTCCTTTATGGCGGCTACCTTGCTAGCTAGTGGCCTTACTATCCAGCCCCCAACGGCATAGCCCAAGTACTTTGTAGTGGATTTACCCAGGGCACATTTTTTTGGATTTGCGGTGAGCCCTGCTTCTCTTAAGGACGTTAGGACTGCCCTTAACCTTTTTATATGAGACTGCCAGTGTCTGCTATAGATGACAATGTCATGCAAGTAGGCCGCGGCATATGCCCTATGGGGTCGTAGTACCTTATCCATTAACCTTTGGAACGTGGCTGGAGCCCCATGTAACCCAAATAGCATAGTGACGAATTGGTATAAACCGAGAGGGGTGGCGAAGGCAGTTTTGCATTTGGATTCTTCCGCTAGAGGTATCTGCCAATATCCTTTCGTAAGATCTAGGGTGGAGATATACTCTGCTTTACCAAGTGAATCAAGCAATTCATCCACCCTAGGCATTGGATATGCATAAAATCTGGATACAGCATTTACCTTTCGCAGATCTACGCAAAACCTCACCTTCCCATCTGGTTTAGGGACCAACACGATAGGGCTACACCATTCTCTGTGGGACTCCTCGATCACGCCCAATTCCAACATGTCTATTATCTCCCTCTCTACCAGGTCTTTTTGGCCCTCTGGCAATATATAGGGACGGGACCGTACTTTTACGCCAGGTCCTGTCTCAATCCTATGGGACACTAAATCAGTCTGCCCTGGCAGCTCAGAAAAAACATCTGAGAACTGGTCACATACATCAAGTAGGTCTGACCTTTGTTCCGTTGTTCACTGCTCTCCCATGGGAACCTGATGGTCAGTGTACGTACTACCCTTTGGAAGCTTTGGACCCAAATCCGTCTCTCCTTCCCGAGGGTGAATGAACAGCGATCTCATCGTTTTCCAGGGTTTCAGGAGGTTCACGTGGTAGATTTATTTACCCTTCCTGGACCCTGGTTGAGAGATCTCATAGTTCACCTCCCCGGTGCGGCGGAGAACTTGGAAATGACCCTGCCACTTCGCAAGGAGTTTACTCTCTGATGTCGGTAGTAGTAGTATCACTTGGTCCCCAGGTTGGAAGACCCTCAGGCGAGCATTTTGGTTGTACTGCCTCTCTTGACGTTCTTGAGCAGATTTGAGGTTTTCCTTCGCAAACCGACCTATCATGTCTAGGCGGTTTCTAAGGTCTATGACATACTGAAGGGTATTCTTGGAGGGGGAGGGCTCCTCCTCCCAGGATTCCTTCAGTAGGTCGAGAATACCCCGAGGTTGGCGTCCATATAGGAGCTCAAACGGGGAGAAGCCTGTGGATGATTGGGGAACTTCTCGTACCGCAAACAACAGGAAAGGGAGAAGTTCATCCCAAGCTCGCTTTTCAGTGTCCACAAACTTCCTAAGCATAGACTTTAAAGTACGGTTAAACCTCTCTACCAATCCATCAGTCTGAGGATGGTAGACCGAGGTCCGGACGGATTTTACCTCCAATAACTTCAGGACATCCTGCATTAACTTTGCCATGAAATTTGTTCCCTGGTCAGTTAACATTACTTGGGGAAGTCCTACCCTAGAAAACAGATCTAACAGCCTGTGAGCAAGCTGTTTAGCAGTGGTTGATCTCAGAGGGAAGGCCTCAGGATATCTGGTGGCATAATCAACAACAACGAGTATAAATTTATGTCCCTTCGCAGAGGGTTCTAAAGGTCCGACCAGATCTACCCCAATTCTCTCGAATGGGACGGCTACCAAGGGCAGAGGAACCAAGGGAGCCGGCTTCTGTCCTTTTTGGCTAGTTAACTGGCATTCAGGACATGTCTCACATAGTTTCATGATGTCACCATGTATGCCTGGCCAGTAAAACCGGGACGAGATGCGGTCCGTGGTCTTATCTCTGCCCAAATGACCACCCCATGGGAGAGTATGGGCTAGGGTGAACACTGTTTTACTCAACCCTTTAGGGACTAGCATCTGTCGAATGACCTCCCCTGTTTGTGTAACCTTATTCACACGATATAGTATGTCATTCAACAGTTCAAAATGTGGATACACTTTTACACCTTGTTCATCTATTATCTTGTTGTTGACCTGTACCACCTTCTCATATTGTCTAGCCAGAGCTGGGATCTCCCTCTGCCTCTGACGGAAGTCAGGAAGATCCAGGGCTGGCAACACTCCCGTATCTATCTGTTCCCCACCCTGGTCATCCCCGGCCATGACCTGCAGTCCTTTGGGCTGACTAATGTTACCAAAAGTCCCAGCCTTTCTTAACCAGTCCTCTTTTTCCGCACAAGGTTAGGATAGAGCAATGGTGCTCAAAGTGCTGTGTGTGTGCTCCTGAGGGAGGGAGAACACTGGGTATTAAGGTATCATTAACTTGTATACTCAGTCCATAATAATGGGGGGGCACCAGAAAGCCCTGAAGGTTGGGGAAGTTGTCCTAGGACACCCTTCTTCACCTCATTGGGATAGCCCCTTATGAGTACTCACTGTCTTGTTCACCTCCAGAGTCTTCCTTCCAATGCGTGCCGCTGTATATAGTGAATTCCAGGGATGTAGGTGTGTAGCGCACAGCATCCAAAGAGAGCAGGTCTGGCGAAAACTTTCTTTATTGGCAAGGCATAAAAAAGAGGGACGCAGCCCTTCAACGCGTTTCGTGCAAAGCACTTTGTCAAGAAGTGCCTTTACACGATATACAGCCACTTAAATACAAAAGATCAGTCAAATCTCGCGATATGTTGTGACATCATCAAACCGCCACTATCCAATGAGAGAGTCATTCCCCGCGCATGCGCGCCGCGATCGAGCCCCGTGATAGCAACAGCCATGCGGTGGCTGTTGCTATCACGGGGCTCGATCGCGGCGCGCATGCGCGGGGAATGACTCTCTCATTGGATAGTGGCGCTTTGAGATGTCACAACATATCGCGAGATTTGACTGATGTTTTTTTTTTAAGTGGCTGTATATCGTGTAAAGGCACTTCTTGACAAAGTGCTTTGCACGAAACGCGTTGAAGGGCTGCGTCCCTCTTTTTTATGCCTTGCCAATAAAGAAAGTTTTCGCCAGACCTGCTCTCTTTGGATGCTGTGCGCTACACACCTACACCTCTTTTTCCGCACGTCTCTGTTTACGTGTCTTTGGGACATGGTGTCTACGGGGGAAAATCTCTGGGGAAAAAGGGAACAAGTCTTCGGGCTTCTCTGGTACCAGAGAAGTAGGCTCTGTAGGAGTAGAGGCCAACAATGTTTCGAGGTAGGGCCAGTCTTGGCCAAGTAGAACAGGAGCAGGTAGCCAGGGGGCAACTCCCACTAGTAGGCTAGCCTCTTTATCCTGGATACGTAGTAGAACGTTCGCCGTCGGGTATCTCTTTGTATCCCCATGGATACACTCAATATTCCAAGGAGAGTCATAAGATAGTCTATTGCTTGGAATTAGGCCCTCTAGGATCAGGGTTTTTCCAGAGCCCGAGTCCAGCATGGCGTTTACTTTTGTCCCCTCCAGAGATGCTGGGACTAACCACGGATTGTGGTCCCTTCGGAGACAAGCTGTGGTAGTGGTTCCGCCATATGAACAGTCCATCTCCTCATCTCCTGAGTCTGCAAACTCGGTCGTCCGCGGAAGCTCTCGACGGGGCTCGGTGTTTGGACCTCTCCGCTGTTGGATGGGGTCCTCCCTTCTGGTTGGTGGGGTTATCCTCTCCACCGGGTGGGTGACAGGAGTCCAGGTTCTCGGGGAATACTGTGGGTGGCGGCCTCCCTTGAGTGATCCAGTGGCCTCGGACCCAGGATGGGCGTCTCTGCGGGAGTTTGTACGAGGAACCCTCCGAGATGGGAAAGGGTCTTCCGATCGGGTTGACTGGATCTCCCGAGCTGGCGGGTTGTAGACCCCTCGATTGTCTGCTCTCCTGCCTCTAGCATCACCGGAAGCAACTGGTGTTTGCACGGACCGTTCCCAGCTATCCTGTTGGGTGTCGTCACCAAGGAATTTTTCCACCAAGCGGACCGCTGAATTCAGGGAAAATGCAGCATGTCTTTTTACCCAGGAGCGGGAGGAGGGGGGCAGTACCTGTATGAACTGCTCTAGCACAAACTGTTCAAGGATCTCTTCCTTGGTATGCTTCTCCGGTTGTATCCACCTGGTACATATGTCTACTAAACGGTGGGCTACGACCCGGGGTCTCTCTTTGTTTGCATATTTGACTGTCCGGAACCTCTGCCGGTAGGTCTCTGGAGTGAGGCCTAGGCGATCCAGAATAGCAGCCTTTAGTTTCTGATAGTCCATGGCCTCGTCTGCTGGAAGAGCCTGGTAGGCTGCCTGAGCTTCCCCTATGAGGAGTGGAGCCAGAGTCGTTACCCAGCGATCAACTGTCCAGCCGTGGGCCGTGGCTACCCTTTCAAAAGTGAGGAGAAATGCCTCTGGGTCTTCGGTTGGCTTCATTTTATGCAGCATCACCGGTGGGTTATTTGGAATAGCTGGTCTGCCTGGGGCTGGGCCTTCAACAAGCAGTTGGAGTATCTTTTCTTCCCGCCGGGCCTGTCGCTCATCTTGCTTGGCCTGCCATTGTATTTGCTGGGCCTGTTGCTCAGCTTGTTTCTCTGCTAGCTGGAGCTGTTGCTCAAGGAACTGAGAAAAACATTTCTCCATTTTTTTTTTCTGTGTGGCCCTTCAGATACAGGGGCCGTCTGACATCCCACTTCTGCCACCACTTGTGGCAGGACGGCCTGTAGCCGAGGTCAGGGAACAGTCCACATGTGTAGTTTCAGGATAATGAAAAATGTTCAATGGCTTTATTTCTCCACAGTAACATTACATGCGGGTACACTGTTCCTTTAACAAAATAAATCCTGCTCCACGATGGGAGAAAAACTGACTAACACAGCAGACCTGGACTCGGGGAACTGAACAGCAGCGGTACATGATTACCCGCTCTGAAGGACTGGCAGAATCCGGGCAAAGGTCTCGTCCAGTGGGAACTTCCGCCCTTAGCCGTGACGCGATAGCGGAAGTGACGCGACGGCTGTGACGTATGCGGAAGTCACAGTAAGAGAATCCAAAACGCTGTGAAGCTGCCTGCACCTGCACAACCATACAACGAGCTACGGTTCTCTCCCCCACCTGATTTATACATGGCAAATGTGAGTGTGATACACTCGTGTTAATTGTGTGACTAATACAAATGTTGGAATAGTATGCACTATTGTGACTTTTCTCTTCATTCATATATATCCGTTCCTTGAGGGATCTCCCTGTTACTGCTCAAAGGGCTCCAGTCAGAGAGAGAAGGATCTCTGACACGTGATATTTTCTGCGATTTTTGTGAGTTCTATTCTATAGATTACATCTATCTGCACAGTGTTTTACCATCTGCACTATATATGTTATTATTTTTTCTTGCATATTTTGCTACACCTGCCTGCGCTCCTCCTCATCTCCAAGCAACACTATCTAGCAGGCTGGCTGGCTAAACCATAACCAAACCTTCAGAGTCTTTTAAGCAGTCATGAAAGCAAATGAAACAAAGCTTACTTTGGCAGCAGTAAGTAGTGTGTTGTATCCTTCTGGCTAGCAGCACATCTATCCATGTGCTCTTGTCTGAGGGAGCCAGCTACTGCTGGTAACAAGCTCCTTTTCTACCTTTCTGGCTCTCAGGTGTCAGCTTACTTCCTGACTACCCAAGTTCCACCTGAGTTAACCCTTATGAGTGCTGGATGAAGCACTCAGACATATGTCTCCCAGGCATAACTGATAGGAGTTGACTTCACTCTGTCACAGTGGAGTAAGTACAAAAACACTTATTTACAAATACTGTACAATTTAAAAAACATTTAAAGTGTACAGCAATTCAAAACATTAACAGGTGTATGGTTTACTGCTAGTGAAAACATTTATGTACAGAAAGTCAAAACATTTAAAAAACGCAACATCTTTTTTATTAAAGTACAGAAAGTCAAAACATGTACAGCACAACAGTATGGTGTTATAAAAAAAAATTCTTTATTCAAAAAATTTAAAAAACGCAACATCTTTATTAAAGTACAGAAATTCAAAACATGTACAGTAGGAAGGTGTACAGAACATTCAGTCAGGCCTGCACAACTCCAGTCCTTGAGGGCCGCAAACAGGGCTGGTTTTAAGGATAACCTTGAAAACCAGGCCTGTATGCGGCCCTCGGGGACTGGAATTGTGCAGCTCTTGTGTACAGTAAGTAAAAACATTTCTTTATTCATAAAATGTCAAAAACTTTATTAAAGTACAGAAAGTCAAAACATTTACAAAAACATTTACAAAAAATAAACAACAGATGAACAGTCACGCAAATCCGATCCCCACCAGATTGCCCTTCCAGGGCCGATGCCTTGTATGGCGCAAAATGCCATTGATGGAGTCTCGAACGATTTTCATTAAAGGATCTGTAATTGAAAAATAGCGCAGCAATTCCTCCACAATAGTCCTCCTTAAATCCCCGCTATACACCAAGTAGGACACGTGGTGCTTACAAATTAACATGCCATACTTCTGGGGTAAATCAGCACTCATCACCCTATACTTTTCCCTGAGTGCCGGTGGCAGCTTGCGCAGGATCATGTCGGGCACCGTATTGATGCAAGCGTATGTAGGTTGGGTTCTGGGAGCGTGTGTTCTTCTGTGAGCGGGTGTGCTTGTGGTGGCGGCCAAGGGTAGGTTGTCTGGGAGGAAGCTTTCATCCTGTCTTGGTCGCCGTGTTGTCTCCTGGCGTGGTCTTGACGGGATTGTCATGTTATCCTCCTCCTCAACGGCATACATGTACACAAATTCTTCTGGTGGAGGGGGTGTGCTTGGTGTTGGAAGGCGGTCGAAGGTTCCATTCATCACATCGGCATGAACACCGAGCAAATTATGTATCCCCGCTACTGTATGTCAGTCTCTATCTTCTCCATCCGTCGATCCATTTCTCCATCCGTTGATCCATCTTCTGCATCTGCTGATCCATATTTAGCCTGGTCTCTAAAAGCAGATCTATCTTTACCAGCATAGTAAAGTTTCCGGGGATATCCACATTTAACCCATTCAGCATGAGGTCTAACGAGCATGTTTTTGTGCATGGTGTGCCATGGATATCTGGATGGATGGGTGCTATGGAGGATGAGATGGGGGTTCCCTGGAGAGAAGCGGCAGCATCTTCTAAGAGGGATGGAGAAAGCAACCTGTGGATTTCCGGGAGAGAAGCAGCAGCGTCGTCGAAGAGGGATGGAGAAAGTGACCTGTGGATTTCAGGGCGAGAAGCGTCAGAGTCGTCTAAGCGTAATGGAGAAAAAGACCCGTGGATTTCAGGAACACAAGCGGCAGCGTCGTTGAAGAGCATTGGCGAAGATGGGCTGTGGGTTTCCGGGAGAGCGGCGGCAGCGTCGTCGAAGCATAAACGAGAAAGTGGCCTGCGGGTTCGATGGGTTGGCTGCCATTTGTTTTGCGTTGAGTGTACATCACCTTATTTCTTCTTGACATAAAAAGGCTGACATCTATTAAAACCCTTAGCCTTTGGGGTCAGCAGAAGGTTTTCTTTATTGGCCTTAGCCTGTCGCATTGGCCTTGGCATGGAAACGGCTGCCGCCTTTCGCTTTTTCTGTGTGTAAAGGCACGGCAGAGGCGAGTGGCTTCTTGCGTCCGTAGAATCGGGGTTGATCCATGGAAGCAGATGGCACAATGCAGTATCTGGACAAGGGCAAGTTCAGATACAGATCATAGAGTGGGAGCCTATGCAAAGTGTGTAACATTTTATGTATGGCGACGAGGTACAGGTGTTAAATGTGGGCGTACTCTAATGTGAGTCATTAACGTATAAATACACCATCCATTTTGTGGATTCACTGCACACTGAATACACTCGACTAAACATTGAATATACATTCTAGTGCTTGTATTTCTTTCTACTCGCTGCAATGCCTATTAAAAAGATTTCAAAGGATCTCAGCATGAGAATTAACGAGATGTACACGAGAGGACACCGAATTGCAGATATCCAACGCTGGTTAGCTGCTTCTGGCCTCATTGTGCCATCAACCACCGTGTGCTATCATGCACATGGAAAAAGCAAACAACGCACGAGGACACCAACAGTAACTAACGCGTAAGTATATTTATATAACTATAACTTTATAAAACTATATAATACCATATAACTATATAATACAGTATATCTATTATTGTTTATATTGCTGCATATTAATAGAACTACATAGTATAGATCTATCAAATTTTATACTATTTTTACTGTAAATGATGTGCTGTACTTGTGGCCTACTGCACTGTAACTTACCGGATTGTTGTTTTTCTGTACACTGTAGGGAGACAACTCTTCTGGTCGACAAAATAAGTGAAGAGAATGATGAGAAGAGTGCCTTAAGGGTCAAATACACTCTGCAGCAAAATCACAATCTCACTATATCCGAGACCAGCATAAAGAAGATGAGACGCAGAATTGGATGGAAATATGGACGTGTGAGGTTAGTACTGGACAGTACAGGTTAAATTATTGTTTAAGAAACTGTACTGTACCTATAAAATTATTCCTTGTCATTACAGAGCGTGCCCTATGATAAGGGACGTTAACAAGATCAAGAGAGTGGTCCAGGCCCAGGCATGGATCGACAGTGGAGAAACTTTCCAGGATTGCATCTTCACTGACGAGTCTACTGTATCGCTGGAGAAATTTGGAACCTTTGAATTCCACAAAAAAGGTCGCATACACTACCGACCAACTTTAATCTTACTTGGCTAGCTCTGCGAATTTCGGAATATCCCGGTGATGTGCGGTTTTGTATCGTATTCTCCCGGGGTATATAGCGTTATATCGTGCCCGTGATTTAAGCATTTTATTCCCGCTGGCTGCAATACTGCAATGCCATGTAAAAACTCATGGGGGCGTTTGCGAGCTGTTGTCTTTGAAGCCGAGAAATTCATGAATTGTAATGCAGTATATACTGTATATATACAGTATATACTGTATAACAACAACCCCTATAACCCCTAACATACACATACAGTACTGCATATGCACATCAATGATACTATAGGCCGTTCCCTGGCGAGATGTGTTTGTAGCAGAGAGAGAACCGCTGCTCTCTCTGCGCAAACATCGGCACATTAAAAATTATTTAAAATACATTTTTATTCAAAATGTAGATGTGCAGGGGGTCTCCGGAGCTGAACCGCATTGGTTTCAGGTCCGGGGACCCCCTGCTGCCCGAGATACAGCCCCCTTTATGAGGTGCCGGTATCCCTCTGCATTTAAAAGGTCCCGATCACGTGACCGCGACATGTAAACCAAGCAGAGGGATACCGGCACCCCCTAAAGGGGCCTGTATCTTGGGAAGCAGGGGGTCCCCGGACCTAAAACAAAAATGTTTCTGCTCCGGAGACCCTCTGCACATGTACAGTATAAATAAAACACATATATAAATAAACACTCGTTCCTTACCTTAGTGGCTATGTGCTATGGTAACGAAGCAGCATTTCTGTATTTTAATAATATTGTACAGTGAGCAGGGGGTTCCCTGAGCCAGAAATTAATGCTCAGGGGACCCCCTGCTCCTGCACAATATTATGAAAAATACAGAAATGCTGCTTCATTACCATAGCTGATAGCCGCTAAGGCAATGAAGGGGTTAACCCAACGTGCCCGCTTTATTGTGGGTAGCAGGGGTGGGTGAAGGGGGTATTTGGCCCTTGGTGTGAGTTTAGGACTTGCGGGGGGGTTGCGGGTGCACTTAACCCCTTCACGACCGTAGCAGTTAATACCTTTACGGTCATGAAGGGGTTAACCCCTACCGCTACCTCCCCGCAAGCCCTAAACAACCACCATTGGGGCTAATACCCCCTTCACCCACCCCCGCTACCCACAATAAAAAAAACTCACACACAGCAGCAGCACAATAAATAAATAAATTTAAATAAATAAATAAATTTAAATAAATAAATACATTTAAAATACATTATTATTCATAGTGTAGATGTGCAGGGGGTCTCCGGAGCTGAACCGCGTTGGTTTCAGGTCCGGGGACCCCCTGCTCCCCGAGTTACAGCCCCTTTATGAGGTGCCGGTATCCCTCTACATTTCAAAGGTCCCGATCACGTGACCGCGGCCTGTAAACCAAGCAGAGGGATACCGGCACCCCCTAAAGGGGGTCCCCAGACCTAAAACCAAAGCGGTTCAGCTCCGGAGACCCCCTGCACATCTTCACTATGAATAAAAATGTATTTTAAATGTATTTATTTCTATTCATTTATTTATTTATTTAGATTTATTTATTAATTGTGCTGCTGCTGTGTGTGAATTTTTTTTATTGTGGGTAGTGGGGGTGGGTGAAGGTGGTATTAGCCCCATCGGTGGTTGTTTAGGGCTTGCGGGGGGGTAGCGGGTGCACTTAACCCCTTCACGACCGTAGCGGTATTAAATGCTACAGTCGTGAAGGGGTTAAGTGCACCTGCTACCCCCCCCGCAAGTCCTAAACTCACACCAAGGGCCAAATACCCCCTTCACCCACCCCCGCTACCCACAATAAAAAAAATTCACCCACAGCAGCCCCACAATTATTAAATAAATCTAAATAAATAAATAAATACTTGAAGATAAATAAATATAAATAAATATATATATATATATATATATATATATATATATATATATATATATATATATATATATATATATCAACAATCCCTATACATATATATATATATATATATATATATATATATATATATATATATATATATATATATATATATATATATATATATACAGTATATACACACACATGATGAACCATACTGTCCTACAAATAACACTTCTCCATACAGACACACTACATTACAATGAATTTCCTTTAATAATCCTAACTGATCTTACAATCTAAATCATCAAATGACAAAGAAAAAACTCACATTCCAATCAATACATTGCATTTACATTGTATTATGATGCATAAAATCTATGCACCATATACATTCTGCAAATGAATGTGAACAATATCATTGCAAGCAAAATACAGATAACTCCAAACAAGTCAACTATTTTAACCAATCAAGTAAACAAAAATCAATATATAAGTACCAACCAGAATACAACATTGAAAACCAACGCTAACCCTTACAATACCAAGGATTACATCTATCTAATTATAAAAACATTATACTGTACACACATTGAAGCATTGCAATAAACAACATAGAGTACAGTACATCCCCTGTATCTCCCTGCCTTGAGTGTAATCTGTGTAAAGCCCCCTCCCCCCTAATGTTTCTGTTAAATCTCCCTGCCTGTGTTGCTGTGAGTGCAGTGTATGTAAATGTGGGGAGGGGGGGGGGACCCGATGTGCATACTGTGAGGTCTAACCACCCTCACCCCCTACCCACATACCGTTACCCCCCCATCCTTGCCATGGTCCCTCCGCTTCTGCAAAACAGACACAAAAATTAAAACATCCAAAGTAATGTCCCCTAACCCCTTAATCACCATAGCGGTTATTAACCGCTACAGTCATTAAGGGGTTAACCCACCCTCACCCACCACTCAGGATGCCTACATACCCTCCCACACTAAACCCCCCCGTGAGGCCTAACCACCCTCACCCAGTACCCACAAGGGAGGCCTACCGACATACCGTTGGGGAAACACCCACCCCCCCTCCACCCCCAGTACCCACAATAAAAACAACACAGTGACCCACAATACACATCATTCTATTTATTAAATACATTACCCACCACCTGTGCCCCCCCATAAATACATGATTTATTCTTATACATACAGGGTTCATAACGCAGCCCCACGCGAGTCCCCGGTGAGCTGGCGGGGCACCTGGACAGACCTACAGGGTACCAGCAGCCCTTTTTAAACAGGTTCTGGTGGCCTGCTGGTGGGTCCTGCCAGCACCACGGCCCCCAGGTGGTCTCCGTGGGTCACCGTGGGCCATAATTGGGTCCCCATGGTAGGCCCAAAGATGTCTGGGAGCCCCGGGTCAGACCCACAGGTGTCTGCGGGGCCTCGAGTGGTTCCCACGGGGGTCTGGGGAACTCACGGGTGCTCACTACTGGTCCGCGGTGCCCCCACAGAAGTGGGACCACACATCATCATCCCCGCACCTACGGGTCCGCGGTGCCCCCACAGAAGTGGGACAACTCAGCTTCATCCCCGCAGACTACGGGTCGGCGGTGCCCCCATAGAAGTGGGACCACACAGCTTCATCCCCGCATGTGTCACCCGTGGAACCACCAGCCTGGTACCCGTGGGATACCCGAGGAAACCACAGGTGGTCTCCAGAGGTCCCACGCAGAACCACGGAACAAAACCTGGATTTAAAAAAAATAAACCTGGCCTATACATTCATTACATACACCACCCCCCCAAACACCTACAGTACAATAATGTGCAAAATAACTATTATCCAGATATGATAATAGATTAATTGCCCATTATTAAAAACATTAACTAGCATATTCAAATAAATAAAGTACTATTGACCTCATCAATACGAAGTGTCCGTCGCCAGCAACATCCTTGTCTTGTCCACAAAATACATTGCCAAAACAAAGCCAATACATTGCATTTACATTCAGATATCAATTAACCCCTTAAACACCTTATCGGATAATAACCGCAAAGGTAATTAAGGGGTTAAGCCACACTGGCCCGATACCCACCCTTCACTCATGAATTTGTACAGTGGCTTCATCATGCAACTATATATACAGTATATATATATATATATATAATATATATATATATATATATATATATAATATATATATATATATATATATATATATATATATATAATATATATATATATATATATATATATATATATATATATATATATATATATATATATATATATATATACAGTATATACACACACATGATGAACCAATATACAAATAAATGTAGAAGGGTTATCATAACCATACTGTCCTACAAATAACACTTCTCCATACAGACACACTACATTACAATGAATTTCCTTTAATAATCCTAACTGATCTTACAATCTAAATCATCAAATGACAATGAAACACCTCACATTCCAATCAATACATTGCATTTACATTGTATAAATGATGCATAAAATCTATGCACCATATACATTCTGCAAATGAATGTGAACAATATTATTGCAAGCTAAATACAAATACTGTACTCCAAACAAGTCAACTATTTTAACCAATCAAGTAAACAAAAATCAATTAGCAATCATTATTTACATCCCTAAACAATTGACAGTCCATCCCGAACAATGAAACAATTAACTAATTCACGCCTCGAGCAGAACAATTCAGCATGTGAAAAAAATATAAGTACCAACCGGAATACAAACTTTAAAACCAAGGCTAGCCCTGACCTCCCTCAAACACACAATACAATATCAACAATTACATCTATCTAATATTAAAATACTTTAAACACACATTTAAGCATAGCTGCATAGACAAATTATTTTAAAACACATGAAAGAAAGCTTTTAAAACAACATAATTTCTTACCCTGTATGTATATATCTCTCTAGACATATATACATACATACATACAGTGGCAAGAAATGATATACCACAAAAAAAAAAATACACATGTTAAAAAAGCTTTTAAAAAAATTAACAAGTTAAATAAAATACATTTCTTTAGTTCACTTACCATTATTTGCCCCCACCGACTCCAGTTGCCCAGCTTACTCACGAACCAATCCACGAATAGGAACCCATAAAATAAAAAACCATAAAATAATAAACATTAAACTAAAAATCCAAATCAATCCACGGGTCTTCTACTTGTAATCCATCTTCATCTGTTTTCTTCTTTCTTCTATCTTCTTCCGGGTGGGGCGGGGTCTTCTTTCCATCTGCGGCCACGCCCTGGCCTTCTTTCTTGTCCAGAGGTCCTTCCTCCGCGGTGTCTGGCTTCAAAATGAGACGACATAGGCTTTTAAAGGCCTATGACGTCACATTTTCATCATATGGTTCCCACGGCCCTGATTGGGCCGTGAAAACCCTGTGTTTTGGCCGATAAAAATAAAAATGATGATGTCACTTAAAGGCAATGAAAGCACAGCCAATCAGAATGGCTTTGCTTCAATTGCCTTTAAGATGACGTCATGAAAAGACACATGGCCGCCCTCACATGGTATGGTAGCCAATCAGAGCATGGGAAATCCATCCCTACTCTGATTGGCTCTAGTATACCATGTGACAGAGGCTTTGGGGGAAAAAGTATGTGACGTCATTGAAAGCTTGTCACATGGTACTAGAGCCAATCAGAGCGTGGGAACTCCATCCCTACTCTGATTGGCTGTAGTACGTCACATCCTTTCCCCCCCCCAAGCCTCTGTCACATGGTATACTAGAGCCAATCAGAGTAGGGATTGAGTTCCCACGCTCTGATTGGCTACCATACCATGTGAGGGCGGCCATGTGTCTTTTCATGACGTCATCTTAAAGGCAATTGAAGCAAAGCCATTCTGATTGGCTGTGCTTTCATTGCCTTTAAGTGACATCATCATTTTTTTTTTATCGGCCAAAACACATGGTTTTCCCGGCCCAATCAGGGCCGTGGGAACCATATGACGAAAATGTGACGTCATAGGCCTTAAAAAGCCTATGTCGTCTCATTTTGAAGCCAGACGCCGCTGAGGAAGAACCTTCGGACAAGAAAGAAGGCCAGGGCGTGGCCGCAGATGGAAAGAAGACCCCGCCCAGAAGAAGATAGAAGAAAGAAGAATACAGATGAAGATGGATTACAAGTAGAAGACCCGTGGATTGATTTGATTTGGATTTTTAGTTTAATGTTTATTATTTTATGGTTTTTTATTTTATGGGTTCCTGTTTGTGGATTGGTTCGTGAGTAAACTGCGCAACGGGAGTCGGTGGGGGCAAGTAATTTTAAGTGAACTAAAGAAATGTATTTTATTTTAACATGTGTATTTTTTTTTTGTGGTATATCATTTCTTGCCACTGTATGTATGTATATATGTCTAGAGAGATATATACATACAGGGTAAGAAATTATGTTGTTTTAATAGCTTTCTTTCATGTGTTTTAAATTAATTTGTCTATGCAGCTATGCTTAAATGTGTGTTTAAAGTATTTTAAAATTAGATAGATGTAATTCTTGATATTGTATTGTGTGTTTGAGGGAGGTCAGGGCTAGCCTTGGTTTTAAAGTTTGTATTCCGGTTGGTACTTATATTTTTTTCACATGCTGAATTGTTCTGCTCGAGGCGTGAATTAGTTAATTGTTTCATTGTTCGGGATGGACTGTCAATTGTTTAGGGATGTAAATAATGATTGCTAATTGATTTTTGTTTACTTGATTGGTTAAAATAGTTGACTTGTTTAGAGTACAGTATTTGTATTTAGCTTGCAATGATATTGTTCACATTCATTTGCAGAATGTATATGGTGCATAGATTTTATGCATCATTTATACAATGTAAATGCAATGTATTGATTGGAATGTGAGGTGTTTCATTGTCATTTGATGATTTAGATTGTAAGATCAGTTAGGATTATTAAAGGAAATTCATTGTAATGTAGTGTGTCTGTATGGAGAAGTGTTATTTGTAGGACAGTATGGTTTTGATAACCCTTCTACGTTTATTTGTATATTGGTTCATCATGTGTGTGTATATACTGTATATATATATATTTACAGTATATATCTCTCTCTCTCTCTCTGTATATATATATATATATATATATATATATATATATATATATATATACTGTATATATAGTTGCATGATGAAGCCACTGTACAAATTCATGAGTGAAGGGTGGGTATCGGGCCAGTGTGGCTTAACCCCTTAATTACCTTTGCGGTTATTATCCGATAAGGTGTTTAAGGGGTTAATTGATAACTGAATGTAATTGCAATGTATTGGCTTTGTTTTGGCAATGTATTTTGTGGACAAGACAAGGATGTTGCTGGCGACGGACACTTCGTATTGATGAGGTCAATAGTACTTTATTTATTTGAATATGCTAGGTAATGTTTTTAATAATGGGCAATTAATCTATTATCCATATCTGGATAATAGTTATTTTGCACATTATTGGACTGTAGGTGTTGGGGGGGGGGGTTTGATGTATGTAATGAATGTATAGGCCAGGTTTATTTTTTTTAAATTCAGGGTTTGTTCCGTGGTTCTGGGTGGGACCTCTGGAGACCACCTGTGGTTTCCTCGGGTATCCCACGGGTACCAGGCTGGTGGTTCCATGGGTGACACATGCGGGGATGAAGCTGTGTGGTCCCACTTCTGTGGGGGCACCGCTGACCTGTAGGTGCGGGGATGATGATGTGTGGGCCCACTTCTGTGGGGGCACCGCGGACCCGTAGTGAGCACCTGTGAGTTCCCCAGACCCCCGTGGGAACCACCCGAGGCCCCACAGACACCTGTGGGTCTGACCCGGGGCTCCCAGATATCCTTGGGCCTACCGTGGGGACACAATTGTGGCCCACGGTGACCCAAGGAGACCACCTGGGTGCCATGGTGCTGGCGGGATCCACCAGCAGGCCTCCAGAACCTGTTTAAAAAGGGCTGCTGGTACCCTGTAGGTCTGTCCAGGTGCCCCGCCAGCCCACCGGGGACTCGCGTGGGGCTGCGTTATGAACCCTGTTTGTAAAATAATAAATCATGTATTTATGGGGGGGCACAGGGGGTGGGTAATGTATTTAATAAATAGAATGATGTTTATTGTGGGTCACTGTGTTGTTTTTATTGTGGGTACTGGGGGGGGGTGGTTGTTTCCCCAATGGTATGTGGGTAGGCCTCCCTTGTGGGTACTGGGTGAGGGTGGTTAGGCCTCACGGGGGGGGGTTAGTGTGGGAGGGTATGTAGGTATCCCGAGTGGTGGGTGAGGGTGGGTTAACCCCTTAATGACTGTAGCGGTTAATAATCGCTATGGTGATTAAGGGGTTAGGGGACATTACTTTGGATGTTTTAATTTTTGTGTCTGTTTTGCAGAAGCGGAGGGGCCATGGCCAGGATGGGGGGGTGTAACGGTATGTGGGTAGGGGGTGAGGGTGGTTAGACCTCACAGTATGCACATCGGGTCCCCCCCCACATTTACATACACTGCACTCACAGCAAAACAGGCAGAAACATTAGGGGGAGGGGGCTTTATACAGATCACAGTCAAGAAGGTGGGGTTATAACCCACTCCCCCTCCCCACATTTACATAAACTGCACTCACAGCAACACAGGCAGAGAGATTTAACAGAAACATTAGGGGGGAGGGGGCTTTAAACAGATTACACTCAAGGCAGAGAGATTTAACAGAAACATTAGGGGGGAGGGGCTCTATACAGATTACACTCAAGGCAGGGAGATACAGGGGATGTACTGTACTGTATGTTCTTTATTGCAATGCTTCAATGTGTGTACAGTATAATGTTTTTTACAATTAGATAGATGTAATCCTTGGTATTGTAAGGGTTACGTTGGTTTTAAATTTTGTATTCTGGTTGGTACTTATATATTGATTTTTGTTTACTTGATTGCTTAAAATAGTTGACTTGTTTGGAGTTATCTGTATTTTGCTTGCAATGATATTGTTCACATTCATTTGCAGAATGTATATGGTGCATAGATTTTATGCATCATAAATACAATGTAAATGCAATGTATTGATTGGAATGTGAGGTTTTTCTTTGTCATTTGATGATTTAGATTGTAAGTTCAGTTAGGATTATTAAAGGAAATACATTGTAATGTAGTGTGTCTGTATGGAGAAGTGTTATTTGTAGGACAGTATGGTTTTGATAACCCTTCTACATTTATTTGTATATTGGTTCATCATGTGTGTGTATATACTGTGTATATATATATATATATATATATATATATATATATATATATATATATGTATAGGGATTGTTATTATATATACTGTATATATATATATATATATATATATATATATATATATATATATATATATATATACTGTATATATATACATATATATTTATTTATCTTCATGTATTTATTTATTTATTTAGATTTATTTATTAATTGTGGGGTGCTGTGCGTGAATTTTTTTTATTGTGGGTAGCGGGGGTGGGTGAAGGGGGTATGTGGCCCTTGGTGTGAGTTTAGGACTTGCGGGGGGTTTGCGGGTACACTTAACCCCTTAAAAAACATAGCAGTTAATACCGCTATGGTCGTGAAGGGGTTAAGTGCACCGCTACCCCCCGCAAGTCCTAAACTCACACCAAGGGTCAAATACCCCCTTCACCCACCCCCGCTACACACAATAAAAAAAATTCACACACAGCAGCAGCCCAATTAATAAATAAATCTAAATAAATAAATGAATAGAAATAAATACATTTAAAATACATTTTTATTCATAGTGTAGATTTGCAGGGGGTCTCCGGAGCTGAACCGCTTTGGTTTTAGGTCTGGGGACCCCCTGCTCCCCGAGATACAGGCCCCTTTAGGGGGTGCCGATATCCCTCTGCTTGATTTACATGCCGCCGTCACGTGATCGGGACCTTTAAATGCAGAGGGATACCGGCACCTCATAAAGGGGGCTGTATCTCGGGGATCAGGGGGTCCCCGGACCTGAAACCAACGCGGTTCAGCTCCGGAGACCCCCTGCACATCTACACTATGAATAAAAATGTATTTTAAATGTATTTATTTATATTCATGTATTTGTTTATTTATTTAGATTTTTTTTTTTTTTTTTTTGTGCTGCTGCTGTGTGAGAATTTTTTTTATTGTGGGTAGCGGGGGTGGGTGAAGGGGGTATTAGCCACAACGATAGTTGTTTAGGGCTTGTGGGGGGGTAGCGGGAGGGGTTAACCCCTTCATGACCGTAGCGGTTTTAACTGCTACGGCCGTGAAGGGGTTAAGTGCACCCGCAACCCCTCCGCAAGTCCTAAACTCACACCAAGGGCCAAATACCCCCTTCACCCACCCCCGCTACCCACAATAAAGCGGGCACAGTGGTTTAACCCCTTCATTGCCTTAGCAGCTAACAGCTATGGTAATGAAGCAGCATTTCTGTATTTTAATAATATTGTGCAGGAGCAGGGGGTCCCCTGAGCATTAATTTCTGGCTCAGGGAACCCCCTGCTCACTGTACAATATTATTAAAATACAGAAATGCTGCTTCGTTACCATAGCACATAGCCGCTAAGGTAAGGAATGAGTGTTTATTTATATATGTGTTTTATTTATACTGTACATGTGCAGAGGGTCTCCGGAGCTGAACCGCTGTTGTTTTAGGTCTGGGGACCCCCTGCTCCCCGAGATACAGGCCCCTTTAGGGGGTGCCGATATCCCTCTGCTTTGTTTACATGCCGCGGTCACGTGATCGGGACCTTTTAAATACAGAGGGATACCGGCACCTCATAAAGGGGCCTGTATCTCGGGGAGCAGGGGGTCCCCGGACCTGAAACCAACGCGGTTCAGCTCCGGAGACCCCCTGCACATCTACACTATGAATAAAAATGTATATTAAATAATTTTTAATGTGCCGATGTTTACGCAGAGAGAGCAGCGGTTCTCTCTCTGATGCAAACACATCTCGCCCCCGCCGGCCTACAGTATCATTGATGTGCATATACAGTACTGTATGTGTACAGTACTGTATGTTAGGGGTTATAGGGGTTGTTGTTATACAGTATATATATATATATATATATATATATATATATAGATATATATATATGTATATATATATATATATATATACATATATATACAGCATTACAATTCATGAATTTATGCCATCTGGCGGACACGCGAAGCATTGCAGCCTAGTAAATCCTGAACCATTATCAATTAACACATCAACCGCGCGTCAGCCGGGCATGCGCCTGGCTGGGAAGGCAAAAGGAGCCTGGCATGCTCCAGGTGTACAGCGTGGCATTCCAGGAACATGCCAGGTAAAAGCCGGTGATTAGTAAGAATAAAAGCTGCCGCAGCAGTATCTATGAAGCCGCGCACAAAACACCCAGTGAAGATGCATGTGTGGGGTGCCATCTCTAGGCGTGGACCAGGATGCATCATCATCTTTGAAGGTACAGTAAAATGTATGTCACACGCTTTTGCCTTATGCACTGTACTGTACTAGTGTGCAGTTTTTTGAGCACTTTTCTTTTCTTGTTATAGGAATCATGAGTAAAGCTTTTTTCCAAGAGAAAATTGGGGCTGAGATTGTGGAATACATCACACGTGAGTTCCCAGATAGTCACCGTTTCTACCAGGACAACGATCCGAAGCACACTGAGTCAACAGCGCATATTCTTGAGCGCGGTATCAACTGGGTGAAGACGCCAGCAGATTGAGTGCGGTAACCGTGTCTCATTTTTTCCCACTGTTTTTACTGTGTACTGTATCTCTTTAACTAATTGTCCTTTTTTTCCCCCTCCAATGACAGATCGCCAGACTTCAATCCTATCGAAATGGTCTGGCATCAGCTGAAGGACAATATCCAAAAAGTCATGAAACCCTGCAAGAAGGATGAGTTGGCGCAAGGCATAATGAGTTTTTGGAACGATGTACTCACCGTGGAACGATGCAATAAATATATTGACCATATTGCGACTGTGTTGCCCATTGTGATCGCGTGTAATGGGCAAGCATCAGGAAGGTAGTATGGTATAGTAATGTACTGTATTATTGTAAGTACTGTATGATACAGGTACTGCCTCGGCTTGCTTCATTCTAAAGCTTGCCGGGTTTAATGCGGGCCAACCGCGGGGCTTATCTCTGATTTGAATTGGAGTTTCCCGCACGGCAGCCGCTTCAATAGATAAGCGCTAATGGCGCTTATTATTGAAAGCACCCGACGCGTGGGAAAACCGGCCGAAAACGGCCGAAGATAGCCGCGTGCCGTCCGCAGCTATTTTTAAACCGCGGAGGCAGCCGCTTTCGATTAAAGCTGGCCAGGACAGTAAGTATGGCACAGATTTTTTTTCCCTGAGAGAGCAGCACTAGCCATCTGGTTAAAAAGTATTTAACAGTTGTCACAGTACTGTATACAGTAGTTCAAGTGTAGACTAGTTTGACAGTACTAACTGCATACTGTAGTCCAATATGGAGTAGCTATACAGTACACAATGCCATACTGTAATATGCACCTACAGTAACTGCACACTTGTTTTCTTTCCTGAGAGAGCAGCAATAGCCATCTGGTTGCAAAGTATTTAACAGTACTGTAGTTACAGTATACAGTAGTTCAAGTGTAGACTTGTTTGACAGTACTAACTGCATACTGTAGTCCAATATGGAGTAGCTATACAGTATACAGTACACAATGCCACAATATGCACCTAACTGCACTAATTTTTTATTTTCTTGTCCTTTCAGAGAAAAAAAGGATGGAAAGGTGGAGGGGGAGTACCATGTGTACATTGTGTACAGTAAAGTGTATCTAAAGTGCAGTCATGGTGTACACAAAACCTCCCCTCTCCCAATGAACTACACAGAATTAGGAAGAAGATAAAGACGGAAAATGTTATATTATTATATATAAAATATTATATATGATATATTATTAATAAATATTATTATCAATGTGCATTATTCATGATTATCCACCGGCCATCAATTTTCATCTGACAAAAGAACTGAATAAAGACTGCATTTTGTATTATTCATGATTATTTGTATATTTGTATTTTTTGTTCCTGATAAAATAAAATAAATATTTCTTTACATTCATGATAATCATAGTCATTGACACCCCCTGCCCCCCTCCCCCCCACACCTACATTAAAGAAAACAACATGAATCAGATTATGGTTTTGTTAACTCTCAATTTCACAGTGCTGTGCAAATCAGATTTACATATCAAATTCAAGAAGGGATTATCGCAAGCGTTACCGTAAATAAAGCCTCAAAGGGTTAGGCGTGGGGTGGATGGGTGAGTCATGCGCTGTAATTATCAGCTATGTACTGTATTTCCCATCCCAAAGAGGATTACATGCAGGTGCAGAGAGGTGATGCTCGGCTAGGGACGTATTAAAAACACAATGGCAAGCTTTAGAAACGGAATGGCTCTGGAGAGGTGTCTGTCGATAAGAGGTTCAAATCCTGGAGCGAGCCTTGTGTGTGTTCGTTGGGAGGGGGTACAGGGTACAGCTGCATGAAGGATTAGCTGTACTGCAGTTCAAAGAAATGGCAAATTTTCAAAAGGCAGGTCATCATAATAATTTGATCCCTACACCCCCAAATACATAAAAAGCACACAAATCAACCATGTGCAGTCAAATGCACAGTATCACAGTCAAAAACTGCAGCACAGATTGAATATCATAATGTCAAGATGGCTTAGGCAGGCTTGTGGAGAAAATAAAAATAAAAAATGAGGAGAAAAAAATATATATATATTTTTTTTGGTCACTCACTCTTGAACTTCGCAAGCAAGCAGTGGTGAAGTTACAGACGCATGCGCAGTAATAATCAGCTATGTACTGTAGTTCCCATCCTAAAGAGGATTACACGCAGGCACAGAGAGGTGATGCTCGGCTAAGGACGGATTAAAAACACAATGGCAAGCTTTAGAAACGGAATGGCTCTGGAGATGTGTTTGTCGATAAGAGGTTCAAATCCTGGAGCTAGCCTTGTGTGTATGCATTGGGAGGGGGTACAGGGTACAGCTGCATGAAGGATTAGCTGTACTGCAGTTCAAAGAAATGGCAAATTTTCAAAAGGCAGTTCATCATAATAATTTGATCCCTACACCCCCAAATACATAAAAAGCACACAAATCAACCATGTGCAGTCAAATGCACAGTGTCGCAGTCAAAAGCTGCAGCACAGATTGAATATCGTAATGTCAAGATGGCTTAGGCAGGCTTGTGGAGAAAAAAAAAAAAAAAAAAATGACGAGAATTTTTTTTATTTTTGGTCACTCACTCTTGAACTTCGCAAGCAAGCAGTAGTGAAGTTACAGACACATGCGCAGTAATCATCAGCTATGTACACTGTAGCAAGCAGGAATGTGATTGAAACCAGAAAGACACACATTCAAAGGAATGGTGTGGGAGAGGTGTACTGTACTGTAGATAAGATAAGAAGTTGAAATACTGCAGTGCAGTACAGTAAATTATCCAGTGTGCGGGGGCGAGCGAGGGGAGAGCGCTGTACTGTAGATAAGAAGTTGAAATACTGCAGTGCAGTAAATTAGCCTGTGTGTGTGCGGGGGTGAGCGAGGGGAGAGCACTGTATGTGCCGAAATGTGATACTGTTACAGTGCATGCCTATGCGTTTCAACAATTTTCAAATGAGACATACAGCGCTGCACATGCATGTATAAATATGCAAATTTACAATTACTGCGCGCGCACACACAGACTGTGTACTGACGTACTGTAGGTTGAACTGCTAAAGTATTAGACTTTGAAGACAACAGCTCGCGAACATCCCCCCTGAGTTTTTAGACGGTATTGCAGTATTGCAGACAGTGCTAATAAAATGCTAATATTACGAGCGCTAAAATACCGCAATATACTCCGGGAAAAAAAACATACCGCATCTGCCCGCGGTAATCAGAGTTGCGCCGATACGGCCGAATTAGGCTAAAGGCGGCCGCCATTGTAAGTGGCTTATCGACGCTTATAGCATTGGCCCCTAAGTCTTGTTTCATCTGTAGCTAAAGCAGCTACACCTATTCTTAGATGCTTGGGGTCCATCCCCACCTACAAAGACATTGTGGGGGATTACATTTGGTTTATCGCAGTGCCACAAACATTATGTCTTACTACATCTCCTAATAAATAAAAGAAATACACATTGTTACTTTTTTATTTAAATCAAGTATTCAATTCGAGGATGTGTTACAATTAATTTAAAACATCATACAGCATGTAACAAAAATAAAAATACCTCATATGTATCAAATATTCACACAGCAGACATTGTTTAAAGATTTGTATTAAACCATTTGGGTGTAAATTTAGGTGCACATGTTTTGCCAAGTCATCCCCAGGGGAAGGGCACACCATCTACTGTATATCACTCCTCTAAATCCTTTTAACCATAACTTTAGCAGTGTCCATTAGGAGGACATACAGTACAGCTGCAGCGGCCATAATTTTACGAAATCACACGGTTTATACCTCGGAATACCCATGTGATGGCGCGGGATTACTTCCAACCATACCGCCTTAAGACGCAAGTGCAGGCGAGTGCATAAAATGGCATGTTACTGTTCTGTCTTATAAACACCTGAAATTGACACAGTAGCACAGTACATTACAATTAATTAATTTCATTGCATATAATTGCACATAATCCATAAAATTCAAACAAATCAACTGCGTTAAAAATGCGTGCCTGGGGCGATTGACTGCATTCATGCACGTGGAGTACAGCAGCGCACACGAAAACAGTGCCGTGATGCCATAAAATAACGGCCGCTACATCTATACTGTACAGTACAAATTAAATGTAAATAGTATGTGATGATATACGTGGTGTACTACTCCACTGCAGAATAAGGAAGTAGATTAAGTGCATAATATTTATTGATATTGCTTTCGATTCCATCCTACTTTTTAGCAAGTTTAGACCCCAGAAAGTTTTAAATGCATGCACAAAACAGTGAATAAAGAAAAGAATGAAACACTCATCTTAGATGCAGGCAGATACAACTTTAAATTCTTCTGCACTATCGTTCATCATACTTCTCTTAGACACTGTATACAAATGTGGACAAATAAAATTACTTGTATTTCCTTTCACAGATATACATAAGCCAGAAACACAGAAGGCAATTTAATTTTCATAGTTATGGAAAGTATTTGTTGAATATCTGGTTTCTGTCTGGCAAAAAAACAGCACTCAATAAGATTATGAGTTTTGATTTTTTTGCAAAGATATTTTACAACAAGATATTACTGTAGAGCTATCCACTTTTTCTAAGGAAATGTATAATCTTTTTTCAAGTGGAACTTGAGAAAAATTAATCTTACAAGCTGATAGCTCTCACTTGAAATTATATATTGCATTCAATAAAGTATTACAGGAGGTGATACTTTTAGTAAAATTAGATTAATTTCTAGAGAGAGTGGGAGGGGGTGATTGGAGGAGGAAGAGGGAGTGGAGCAGAAAGGAGAGGAGGTGGGAATGGAGAAGAGTATGGGGAGGAGTCAAGAAAGGGGAGGGGGAATAAGGGAAGAAAAGGAGGGGACTAGAGGAGGAGAAGGAGGAAATTAAGGGAAAAGGAGGAGGTGAGGTTAGAAGGGGAGGAAGATGTGTGGGGTAGTTGGGGAGAGGCATAAAGAGGACATAAAGGGTATATGAAAAGGAGGGACAGGGAGGAAGTGGGAGGAAGAGGAGGGAGGAAACTGGGGGAGAATAGGTGATGAGGGAGGAGAAGGGAAGAAGTGGAGGAGAAGGGGGGAGGAGCAAGGAAGGAGAATGGCATGAGGACCGGAGGAATGAGGACCGGAGAAGAGTGAGAAGGAAATGATGATGAGGGGGAGGAGGTGAGTAGGTAAAAAGGAGGAGAGGGCAAGGTTAGGGAGAAGGGGAGGGGATTGAGAAGATGGGGTAGGAGGAGAGAGAGGAGTGAGAGCAGGAGGCAAAAGGAGGATATGGGGGTGGAGCGGGAGGGGTGTAGAGAAGAGGTGGAGAGGAGAGGGGTAAAAAGCAAGGGGGAGTTTATTTTATAATTCAGTATTTTATACTTAAGTCACTTTTAGATTTTATGTCATTAAAGTGTATATTTATTAGAAGCCTTATTAGCTCATCTATGGACTTTAACATTAATGGCAACACTATATCATTCCAAGTGCTAGCTATTAACCAGTTATCAGTCTTCCCATTTCCCAGACCTACTTAACATCATAGGTGGCGATTTGACACAGATTATAGCTCTGATTGATACAGTACATGTTCACTCTCTAGCTGGCTTCATTTTTAGTTACTTATAATAATGGCAAAAGTTTATCCTTTAATTCAGCCCCATTTATTACACTTAATTTAGTTCTTTTTTTAACTCTACTATCTGTATTGTAAGTATGACACTAAGGCTGAGCCCCCGGTGGTCATGGCGGCGTGCACTATGGCATGCTCACCACACACCACAGCACAGACCTCTATGGAGCAGGCCCCAGTGGCTGTGTGCGGGCGCGCAAAGCGCTGTGACCCATATGCAGGCAGGGAAGACGTGGCCGTGCGCAACCAATGGCAGGGCAGATATGCTCCGTCATGGCCGCACCCTCATCATGGCCCCGTCCCTCCGGCCTCTCCCTTGATCTCCCCTACAGAACGTCGATCGTGGCTGTCAGGCGTGCCATGCCGTCAGGCGCACATGCAGCAGGTAGGACTAGGGCTGTAGCTTACACTTCAGTTCAGATTCCAGTCAGTGAATATTATTATTCAGAACACAGACAAAATAGAATAGTGTTAATATACTTAACTTTTATTGGATTATTATAGGTTTACACAAATGATTAGAAGGAGTGCACAGATCCCTCTCTTAAAGCTCAGAAGAAACTCCTTCATTTTACGATGTCAAAGGAGAGCGAGGAATATGATTACAGGTCCTGGCACATTCATGTCCATGGGGAAGTTCTCAAACCCCTCCCATGCCTCACAGTTTTATACCTTTGTACAATCCTAAACCAATGACAACTAATGTTGCAGTTAAAAATACATATGCAGTATTACAAGCCACCCACACCTGGCCTCTTTATTTTGTATCCAGCCCCCCTTAGCATTAATCATTATTATTTTTCAGCATTGCACAACTACTGGCTTACATTATAAGGAAAATTAGAGACTGGTACAGAAGTACACTGAATAACAATGCATCACTATCTTTTACCTCTTAAGAGCCTGGTACAGTAGTTCACCACATAACAAATTAGTTAACCCTTTCCTTTATAGGGAAGTGTCACTAACTTTTACCTCTTACACTTCACTATCTAGGACAATTGGGCCACTTCCTTTTATTACTCAAGTAGTCTAGGTCACTAAGTGTATTATCATGTCAATACCATGCACTCCTTACATATTGGGGAGTGCACCACTACAAATGGATACCTGTCTCTCTGCAGAGAAAACAACAGAGAAGGAAATTGGGAGCGAAGGAGGGAGAAAGATAGTGGAAGAAGTAGGAAAAGGATGAGAGAAGAGGAAGAGGAGGGAGGAAGCTAGGGAAGTAGGAAAGAGAAGGATGTGGAGAGGGAATAGGACAAATGAGGAAGAGCGGTGAGTGGAGAAGGGAGAGAGGAAAAGTAAAGAGGAGAGAAGGGGTTGTAGAGGGGGATGGTGGAGGAGAGAAGGAGGGGTAAAAAAAGAGCTGGGTATAGGGAAGTAATGAGGTGAAGGAGGATGAGGTGCAGAGAAAAGGAGTGGGAAGGAAAGGGGGAGGAGGAGAAGGAGGGGGCAGAGGATGAGAGGGAGGAATGGAGAGGATGAGTGAAGTGAAAGAGGGGAGAGGAAGGGCGAGAAATTGGGGAAGGATGGGGAAGAAGAGGGGAAATGTGAGGATTCACTGGGTGCACCAACAGAGACGTTCCTTTGACTTTACTGGGTGCACCAAGATGGCAGCTGAAACAGGAAGCAAACCTAATTTAAAAAAGAAAAGAATAAAGTTTAAATAATAAATACGAACAGTGAAAAACCTGATAATTATATAAAGTGATGAAAATATAATGTTAAAATCCCCAGAGCTGAGAACGCCGATTGGGAAACTATGGGATATAAGCCAGAAGGCCTCAATATAGATACCCCTGAAAAGCAGGATGATAGCCACACATTTCTTTATGCAGCCACGGGGAGGCCAAACAGCATTAAAGCACAATGTATCCAGTGGCTGTGAACAATGATGTTCTAAAAATTAACTGTATAGTTGCCAGATGGTATAACTATTGATTTGTCCAATTGTGTAAGTTGGACCTGATGTTGCATGATAAGCAGCCTCATTAGGTCAGGTTATTGACGAATGTTCCGCTGACCTAATGAGGCTGCATATCACGCAACATCAGGTCCACCTCACACAAATCAATTAAGGATTTGGAAACTAAATTGGCTCCGTTTGAATCCTCAGCTGATTATTTTAAGTTAGATACAGATCTACAAGATAAAATAGATCTGTTAGAAAGTATTATTATCTCTGTTAAGAAATCTAAGTTTTACAGAGATAAAAAGGATTATGCCACAGGCAGAATTAGGAATTGGGCTAAACCAGAGGTTTCACAACAATTGACATCTGCTAAACCCAAACCTAGGGATTATTCTAGATAATGGTTTAAAGTAACTCATAAAAAGAGAGCGGTAACACCACCCCGTACTTACAAAAAGAAAGAGTATTCACTGTATAAACATACTCGGAAGGAAAGTCCCATTTAATATAGGGAAAAATACGTGGAAAAGAAAAGAAGTCCCGTAAGGAGAGAACGGAGCCCTGAGGAATTTGTAAGAAGAGAGTATAAGCCCTCTAAGAAATACCAATCAAGAGAAGATGATGGTGAGGTTCCATCTACCTCATCGGCCCATTTTTTTAGGGGTAGTTTATTATCCCCCAAGGAGGAGAGAAACCATTATTTGGAAAACCATTAACGAGTTGTCACATCAGAACAGGTTCAACCCATTGTGGGAGAACTACAGATTAATGCAATCAGTGGGGGAGAGGGGAGGGGGGGGAGGGGGGGAGGGGAAAATCCTGCTCAGCTCTAAATAGACTTACTAGGGAGGTGCTATCAGGGTGAAACATAAGCGTATGGGGGAGAGAGGAAAGAACCCTATATGATGCACTCAACCCTACTAGATGAAAATAATAAACTTTTATTAATATAATTGAAGGAAGCAAACAGAACAAATATATTAAAACCTAAATAGTGTACTGTGCAGTTCTGGTGTGAAGACAATCTAGATGACCAGATAATGTCTTATCTAGTTAGACACACTGTAGAATTGAGTTACTGTTGGTTCTCACAATACTTGTATGAAATTAATTCAGTAGATGAACAGAAAGTATAACCCTGTCAGGGAAATGACTGGTGCACAATCTACACAAGTATTGTGATACATAAGGACACTGGGAGCATTGGTAATGCAGCACTGTGTTATACAGCTGCAGTAGGGCACATAACACTGCTGCATATACAGATAGCTGAATGTAAACCCAGGCTGGAAGGAACCCCCGTAGTAATAGATTAATGGGAGCGCTGCTAAGAGGTGGGTGCAGGTGAGTGAACCCTGGTAATATATATACCAGCGCTCCATGGCAACCACAGGGTATATAAGGCAGGTCTGTGCAGGGTGCCCTCCCTCCCCGGAAGAAGTTCCCTTGCTAGGAACGAAACGCACATCGGGATGACGTCATAGCGACGTCTTGTGTATCACTGCAGTGTCAAACTCACAGGAGTTTGCTTTCGATTTGTAGGATAGCTTTTAACTTTGATGTGGGCCACCTATGTGGATCCCACTAGCTAGGAACTAGGTACCCTAGACCTCCTGCTGGCACTGGATAGCCCAGAGCATATTCACACAGAAGGATTGTCACGGCACTCTCTCCCCCCCCCCCCTGGCAGCAGCTGCAAAAGCGTGAGTGCAAGTTATCAGCCTGGGGTCCCCTTGTGCCCTGTTGTAACAGGTTGATCACAGGGTTCACTCACCTGCACCCACCTCTTAGCAGCGCTCCCATTAATCTATTACTACGGGGGTTCCTTCCAGCCTGGGTTTACATTCAGCTATCTGTATATGCAGCAGTGTTATGTGCCCTACTGCAGCTGTATAACACAGTGCTGCCTTACCAATGCTCCCAGTGTCCTTATGTATCACAATACTTGTGTAGATTGTGCACCAGTCATTTCCCTGACAGGGTTATACTTTCTGTTCATCTACTGAATTAATTTCATACAAGTATTGTGAGAACCAACAGTAACTCAATTCTACAGTGTGTCTAACTAGATAAGACATTATCTGGTCATCTAGATTGTCTTCAGACCAGAACTGCACAGTACACTATTTAGGTTTTAATATATTTGTTCTGTTTGCTTCCTTCAATTATATTAATAAAAGTTTATTATTTTCATCTAGTAGGGTTGAGTGCATCATATAGGGTTCTTTCCTCTCTCCCCCATACGCCTAGAACTACAGATTACAAACATCCTCCAGGAGAAGAAAAGGGGAGGAATGTGTAGAAGAGGTTCTAGAGGAGGTAGAAACTCTGATAAAACGGGCAAGGTACACTGGCGACACACTTTATTCGAGCTCGGCTAGTCCCACGAATTCGGGTATACCCGGGTGTATTGAGGTTTGTGACTGTTTTCTGCCCGAGTGCATTGAGGTATTTTCCAGGCAGGGATTGAAGCATTTTATTCCCGCTGGCTGCAATACTGCACAGTATATATATATACTGCATTACAATTCATGAATTTATGCCATCTGGTAGACACGCTAAGCATTGCAGCCTATTAAATCCTAATCATTATCATTTAACAGATCAGCCACCCATCAGCCAGGCATGAACCCAGGCTGGGAAGGCAAACGCAACGGGGCTTGTCAGAGGTGAGGAGCGGTGCATTCCAGGTATCTGCCAGGTACATACTGGGCATTTGCTCGAATAAAGTGTGTCGGTGCAGTAATACATTCAGATGGAATTTTTAACATAAGCAAAACTGTACTTTCAAATGATGAATTAACTGTCCTGTCAAAAGTTTTGAAATTTGCTCCACTGCCAATTTTAGTTAGTTCAATTTATTTATTGATGTGAACAAGTTTTTAAGGAATTTTTAAAAATAAATTTTGACTAACCAGATCTACGTAATGTCCAAATTACGACAAGAGATGAATTTGTACATACAGGCCTCAAGCAAAAATCAACTTTTTACCCTTATCAAGATAAGAGTAATTTTGTCGACACTTTCTTCCATTTAATTGTAAATGACTTTGAAACTATGACTAAAAGTATTACTAAAAATAAAAATAATTTGAATCATAAACAAAGTAGGAAAGAACAGATATAGTAATCAAACCGGCCGACAAGGGAGGTGGTACGGTGATTATGAATAGGACATATTATATTGAGGAGTCACTTCGACTTTTGGGTGACTGAGGAACATACAAGCGGTTAACAACTAGTCCATCTAAAGTATTTTTTACAAGTTCTGGAAATGTTTTTGAATAGAAGCAAAAAGGAGGGAATACTTGATGATCAAGAATTTAAATATCTGAATGTCCTTTTTTCCAAAGTTCCAGTTTTATATTTTTTGCCAAAATTCCACAAAGACACAGTACAACCTCCAGGGAGACCCATTATATCGCGTATTGGTTCAGCTACTTCGAACCTATGCGAGTACATAGATATATTCCTTCAAGGATATGTGACGGATTTACCATCACATTTGAAGGACACCACTCAAATAATTAACATACTTAAAGAGGTAGAGTGGAAAGAAGAATATATATATATAAGTGGATGTGTCTTCCTTATGCATAGTTATAGACCATACCCAGGGCTGTGATGCAATTAGGAGGACTCTTACATACAAAAAGAAACTGGATCTGGTTCAAATCAATTTTATTGTAGAGAGCAATAATTATATTTTAAAACATAATAATTTTTGGTTTGATGGTACTTTTTATTTACAGTTATGTTGCACCGGCATGGGTCCCAGGTTTGCGCCTAGTTACGCGAACCTCTTTCTAGGTATTTAGGAAGAGGATGTTATTTTTCATCATAACCCGTATATGTGACGATCAGTGGTAATCTGGTCTGTAATAAAGGGGTTATACCTGGCTAGTTACCCCTAATTTGTGTGGGAAGAGAAAGGGTTAATGTATAATGTTCTAAGTATGTGTATTCCAAAGCACTTTTATTCCCTGTGAATTCAATTCCCAAGTCTAGTTAAGCAGGCAAATGAGGTAAAGTGTTTTGTGATCTATGGGTAAGCACTGTGATGTAATTTGGGAGTCAGCCCTGCAAAGTGTTCAGGGGATTATGTGACTGTATGTACTAATTTCACAGATAGCAGACTTGTAATGGGATTTGCATGTGAGTTACATTTGTATGGAGGGCCCTCTGATTTAATCAGGTGAGGTTCCTGCAGATAAATTTACATTGAGGATGAGCTGGGAGCTTTGGGAGTCCTTGACTTTAAAGGGCATCCAGTGGCTTTGTTGCCAAGATGTCTGGAGATATTCAGGACTATCAAGCTGCAGAGCCATAAGGAGTGGGAATGGGCCAGATAACATTTAGTATCTGATGAAGTGGTGATCATTGGGAAGCGCAAACATGTGAAGACAGAAAATAATATTCTGATAGTGCAATATTGTTTAAATAATAAAAGTGAAGATGTCTTCTTAAAGTCTATATGTAGAATACTCACAAATGTGAGGATGAATGTGTGTACGTAATGGTATCTTTAAGTGATGATCCGCCAGCTACGGTGGAGGTAGGTATCTGCCTCAATGGAAGTATGCACTCAGGTACCTTTAGTAATGAACAAAAGAACCAGACATGGTGCAGACTGTATACAAATTTATAAAAGGTAAGTATAATGCAATACACTCACATGGTATTAGATGGTAACACGCATTTAAATCACACAAATCTGATGAAACCAAGGAAGGTGAAATGCGAAAAGTGACGCTGACAGACGAATCCCACATACGACCAGAACCCCTGGATCTCGCTGACGTCACATCCGGAATCGCTGGGACGCATCCGTGAGACGCATGCCAAACAGACAGGCAAACTCCAGGGGAAGCAGAAAGTTCATTCATCCTGCAGCCGAGATCGATAAAAAAAAAAAAAAAATCCCCCTACCTGACAGCTGATTGGCACGTGCTCCCAGGCTTTGTGGGCGCGCAGCCAGGCTCTATATGAGCCCACCCCTAACGAGCGGCCATTTTTATTTTCCATGGAGATCACAGTAAGTATTATCTGTGCCTTACCCCCTGTCCCCAGCGCTCCCGCTGCCCGCAGTTATGGAGTTGGAAGCGGGGGTGTTCTCTTGTCCCCGGCGCTCCCCCCCGTGACAGTCCCTCAGGTCCCCGCTTCCCCCTGTCACCGCGTGACAGCCCGCGGGGCAGGAGATGGGAGCGGGGATGTCCCTCAGGTTTCTGCTTTCCCCTGTCACCACGTGACAGCCCGCGGGGCAGGAGATGGGAGCGGGGATGTCCTTCGGGTTCCCGCTTCGCCCTGTCACCGTGTGACAGCCCGCAGGGCAGTAAATGGGAGCGGGGGTGTCCTTCGGGTTCCCGCTTTCCCCTGTCACCGCGTGACAGCCCGCGGGGCAGGAGATAGGAGCGGGAGTGTTCTCCTGTCCCCGCTTCCCCCCGTGTCAGCCCGCAGGGCAGGAGATGGGAGCGGGGATGTCCCTCAGGCCCCCGCTTCCCTCTGATCCCCCCCACATGCCCGGTGCTCCCACTGCCTGCATGGAGGTGGTAGCGGGGGGTTTCTTCCCCCCACCGCTGTCCCCGGCGCTCCCGCTGCCTGCGCGGGAGGAGGGGGGGGAGCGTGTGGTGGTGCTGATCGCGGCCTTTCCTCTGTTATGACCCCCCCCCCATCTGTGTAGAGTGAGTGTGTGTGTGTGTGTGTGTATATATATATGGGAGATAAAGTGTGTGTGTGCGTGTGTGCGTGCGTGCGTGTGTGTGTGTGTGTGTGTGTGTGTGTGATTGTGTGTGTGATTGTGTGTGTGTGTGTGTGTGTGTGTGTGTGTGTGTGTGTGTGTGTGTGTGTGTGTGTGTGTGTGTGTGTGTGTGTGTGTGTGTGTGTGTGTGTGTGTGTGTGTGTGTGTGTGTGTGTGTGTGTGTTGTGGGTATGGGAGAGTGTGTGTGTGTGTGTGTGTATGGGAGAGTGTGTGGGTGTGTGTATGGGAGAGTGTGTGTGTGTGTGTGTGTGTGTGTGTGTGTGTGTGTGTGTGTGTGTGTGTGTGTGTGTGTGTGTGTGTGTGTGTGTGTGTGTGTGTGTGTGTGTGTGTGTGTGTGTGTGTGTGTGTGTGTGTGTGTGTGTGTGTGGGAGAGTGTATGTGTGTGTGTGTGTATTGGAGAGTGTGTGTATATGGGAGTGTGTGTGTTAATGGGTGTGTGTGTGTGTATGGGAGAGTGTGTGTGTGTGTATGGGAGAGTGTGTTTGTGTGTGTGTATGGGAGACTGTGTGTGTATGGGAGAGTGTGTGTGTGTATGGGAGAGTGTGTGTATGTGTGTGTGTGTATTATGGGAGTGTGTGTGTATATGGGAGTGTGTGTGTATATGTGTGTGTGTGTTTTTGTGTGTGTGTGTGTATATGTGTGTGTGTGTGTGTGTGTGTGTGTGTGTGTGTGTGTGTGTGTGTGTGTGTGTGTGTGTGTGTGTGTGTGTGTGTGTGTGTGTGTTTGGGAGTGTGTGTGTGTGTGTGTTTGTTTGGTAGTGTGTGTGTGTGTTTGTTTAGGAGTGTGTGTGTGTGTGTTTGTTTGGGAGTGTGTGTGTGTGTTTGGGAGTGTGTGTGTATGGGTGTTGTGTGTGTGTATGTGTGTGTGTGTGTGTGTGTGTGTGTGTGTGTGTGTGTGTGTGTGTGTGTGTGTGTGTGTGTGTGTGTGTGTGTGTGTGTGTGTGTGTGTGTGTGTGTGTGTGTGTGTGTGTGTGTGTATGGTAGACTGTGTGTGTATGGGAAAGTGTGTGTGTGTATGGGAGAGTGTGTGTGTGTGTGTATTATGGGAGTGTGTGTGTATATGGGAGTGTGTGTGTATATGGGAGTGTGTGTGTATATGTGTGTTTTTGTGTGTGTGTATATGGGTGTGTGTGTGTGTGTTTTTTTGGGAGTGTGTGTGTGTGTTTGTTTGGGAGTGTGTGTGTGTGTTTGTTTGGGAGTGTGTGTATGTGTGTATGTGTGTGTGTTTGTTTGGGAGTGTGTGTGTGTGTGTGTGTGTATGGGTGTGTGTGTGTGTGTGTGTGTGTGTGTGTGTGCGTGCGTGCGTGTGTGTGTGTGTGTGTGTGTGTGTATGGGAGTGTGTGTGTGTGTATATGGGTGTGTGTGTGTTTATGGGAGTGTGTGTGTGTGTGTATATTGGAGCGTGTGTGTATATTTGGGAGTGTGTGTGTGTGTGTGTGTGTGTGTGTGTGTGTGTGTGTGTGTGTGTGTGTGTGTGTGTGTGTGTGTGTGTGTGTGTGTGTGTGTGTGTGTGTGTGTGTGTGTGTGTGTGTGTGTGTGACACCAGAGGTACCCCCCAATCATTCACCCCCCCACCTAGTCAGTCAAAGTCACCCAGTCAGTCACCAACTCCTCACCCAGTTCCCCCCCATCAGTCAGTCCCCCCCTATCTCCTCTCTCTCTCTTTTGGGTGATTTGTCGAACACTTCATATATACATACACATATATAAAAATACCAATATACAAATAAATGGTTAAGGATTACATAAACATGTATAAATAAAAACGTCAAATCTGAATCTCATAATTATCACATAATAAAATTAAACCAGCAGCACATTGCATCTTAAAATAAATTCAGCAGCATTTATAAAAATAAATGATATCTCCTCTCCCAACAAACCAGCAGCTAGACAAATATATATCAAATGTCAAACAATTGCATTTGAGTGTGTACATGATGCAATTAATCTGTGCATCATGTAACACTATGCAAAATCAATTTCAAAATAAAATACACTATGAACAACAACATACAATGTCATACACAAAATCAAATAGAAACTAAGGGGGCTATGTACTAAGCTCCGATAAGTAGTTTTAAGAGCGCAAAGTGCTCTTAGAACGTGATGTTCCGCCGAACACGATTCACTAAGCCACGCAAACAGGCACTTTGCGTTCTGAAACAGACTTTTTCCTGGAAATTTTTCAAAGTCCAACTTTGCTCGTACGATATGTTTGCGTTCAATTCTGCCCTTCATCGCGATTCACTAAACTATGCAACGTTATCGTACGCGAAAGTTGCGTTCAAAAAAGCTTGCCAGCTAAAGGCAGGTGATAATTTTTTTTTGCATGCGCAACACCCATACAAAAGGCCGGCGGGCGTCTCCGGCTGACCCCGCGGGGGTCCAGGGGTCCCTGGCTCACCAAGCGGGGGTCTCCACGGGAGTGCGGGGGTCCCCGCAGGAGTCCAGAGCTACCCGCGGCCATCCCCGGGGTCCCCGCGGGAGTCCCGGGGTATCCGCAAACTGCGGTACCAATGTTGTGCCTCCAAAAAAATAAACAATATTTCTAACTAAATACACCCCCTTCCACCTGCCCCCTAACACATACAATACAGTAATGGGCAAAATTGCTATTATCCACATATGGATAATAATGCATTTGCCCATTTTAAATACATATAAATTACAATAAATACAGTAAATACATAGTAACATACCTTTTCCAGGCACCCACGATGAAGGCCGTCTTCACCCTCATCTTCATCCTGCCCATGTCCCTCCAGTGCTGCAAAACATACACAACAATCAAAATAGCCAATGTAATGTCCCCTAACCCCTTAATCACCTTAGCGGTCATTAATCGCTACAGTCATTAAGGTGTTAACCCACCCTCACCCACACTCAGGAGGCCTAAATACCCTCCCCCACTACCCATCCCATGAGGCCTACCCACCCTCACCCACTAACCCAGGCGGGAGGCCTACCCACATACCTTTGGGGCCAATACCCCCTTCCCCCACCCCCATTACCCACATGAAAAACAATACACAGCCCCACAATAAATATCATTATATTTATTCAATATATAACCCACCCCTTGTGCTCCCCCATAAATACATGATTTATTATTTGACATACAGGAGTCCCCGGTGGCCCTGACGGGTGTCCGTAGACCTCACAGAAGCCCAGCACCATGTTTCAAACAGGGTCTGGAGGCCTACGGGTGGTCCCCGCCAGGCGCCGTGGTCCAACAGGTGGTCTCCGCGGGTCACCGTGGGCCACAATGGGGTCCCCATGGGTAGGCCCGCGGCTGTCTTGGGGGCCCCGAATCAGACCCACAGGTGTCTAGGGGGCCTCGAGTGGTTCCCACGGGGGTCTGGGGGCCCACGGATTAACCCTACAGGTCCGCGATGCCCCCAACAGACGTGGGGACAACGGCTCATCCCCGCAGGTATCCCCCATGGACACCTCCTGCCTGGTATCCGTGGAAAGCCCGAGGAGACCTCAGGTGGTCTCCAGAGGTCCCCTGCAGACCAAAAGAAACCAACCCTGTATGTAAAAAAAATAAACCTGACCTATACATTAAATACATCAACCCCCCACCCCCCCAACACATACAGTACAATAATGTGCAAAATAACTATTATCCAGATATTGATAATAGATTGTTTGCCCAATATTAAACACATTAAGTAGCATAATAAAATAAATAAAGTTCTACTAACCTCATCAATATGAAGCCCCTTCGCCAGCAAATTGCCTGTGTCCTCCGTTGCCATCAAAATACATAGCCAATACATTGCAAATACATTCTGCTATCAATTAACCCCTTAATCACCTTATCGTTACTAACCGCAAAGATAATTAAGGGGTTAAGCCACCCTAGCCCGATACACACCCTTCACCCATTCATTTGTACAGTGGCTTCATCATGCAAATATATATATATATTTAAAACCAGAGACATAACATAAAACACAGACAAAGCTCAGTGCACATCCAGAAAAACTTATATACGGTACAGTGCCTAAATATACATGTATAAATAACTAATAAATAAAATGGTCTTTTAGTTTAACATTTTGGCCAAATTGTTGTAAGCCCTTGAGCCAAACTTCACGGCAGACCACGTTTCAAGGGTCCCTACACTAAGATAAATTCTTAATAACCTGTGCATTGCCAGGAAGAATGATTTATAATAAATCTGTCAATATAAGTTGCAAAAGTTCTAAGTCTGATTGAAGCTTTTATTAACCTGTACATTACCAGGAAAAGCACTCTGTAATAGATTTGTCACAATCACACTGCATGCAGGCAAGTTCCCCTGATAGTTGGAGATGCCATGGAGTGAGCTTTTAACCATTTAAATGTGGGAGGGAGTGAGCTTCAATTGGATAGGAGGTTGCCACCCTCCAAAACAGCCAAGACTAGCTGCTCCTATCCAATTGAAGCTCACTCCCTCCCACATTTAAATGGTTAAAAGCTCACTCCATGGCATCTCCAACTATCAGGGGAACTTGCCTGCATGCAGTGTGATTGTGACAAATCTATTACAGAGTGCTTTTCCTGGTAATGTACAGGTTAATAAAAGCTAGAGCCAATCAGAGTTGTGATGTAGTTCCCACGCTCTGATTGGCTACCGTACCATGTGAGGGTGGCCATCTTTCTTTTGATGACGTCGTCTTAAAGGCAATTGAAGCAAAGCCATTCTGATTGGCTGGCGTCATTGCCTTTAAATTACGTCATAATTTTTTATTAATTTTCGGCCAAATCACATGGTTTTCACAGCCCAATCAGGGCCGAGGGAACATTTGACCAAAATGTGACGTCACAGGCATATAAAAGCCTATGTCGTCTCATTTTGAAGGCAGACGCCAAGGAGGAAGGACCTCCTACAGAAGAAAAAAGGCCAGGGCATGGCCGAAGAAGAGAAGAAGACCCCAGAAGAGAGCGGAAGAAGAATACAGAGAAGACCCCACTTACGAAATGGATTACAAATTGAAGACACAGACCCCTGGATTGTTATGGTTTATTATTTTATTGTTTTTTATCTTATGTTTTTTTATTTTATGGGTTGATGTGCGTGGATTGGTTAAAGAGGAAGCCGATCGACGGGAGTCGGGTAGTGGGTCAGCTAATGGTAAGTAAACCCCAAAAATTTTATTGTTGTAACTTTTACAGGTTTTTTTAATTTTTTTAATGTGATTGTATTCTTTTGGCCAATATCATTTCTTGCCACTTTATGTATGTATGTATGTATGTATGTATCTCTCGATCGATATATACATACAGGGTAAGAAATGATTATTTTTGGAAATGCTTGTTTTACACTAATTAAAATGTATTTTGCTATGCTTAAATGTGTGTGTAATGTAATGTTTAATTAGATAGATGTAAATTGTGGTGTTGTTTGCAGTATTTTAGGTCAGGGTGAGGCTTGGTTTTTTTATAGTGGATTATTTTTGGTACTTCTATTTTGTCTGGTGGTAACTTTTTATGTGAATGGTTTTGGTGAACGATTAAAATAGTTAATTGTGTAATTGATTTGTATTGTATTTTAATTGTTTTGGGATTTGATTAATTTATGGTAATTTATTTCTGTTGACTTGCTTGGTTACAATAGTATACTTGTTTGGATTTAATTGTATTTTGTTTGGAATATTTTATTGTTAACATTGATTTGCAGAGTGTACATGGTGCACAGATTTTATGGATCATGGATACAATGTAAATTCAATTTTTTCATTGTCATTTGATGATATTGATTGGAAGATAAGAATTATTTTATTATGAAATAGGATTTTGTTTTACTGTGGCTATATAATATTGTACTTTTCATATGCAAGGTGATGTATTGATTAGGAGAAGTGGTATTTTTATTGGTGCATGGTTTTTTTTAACCCTTAAACATTTCTTTGTATATTGGTTAATCATGTGTATTATATATATATATATGTGTGTAAATATATGTATATATATATATATATATGTATATACCAGAAGAGTGACCTAGGCGCAAGGGGAGACAAGAGAGAGACAAAACATAGGGTAGTATTCTTGAAAATTCAACCCATAAATGATAAGATATGCACTCACAGCGTTTCAAGTAATTCAGGCCTTTTATCCACCCTGGGATCTGAAACTCTGTAGATGTTCTGGAAACGTCCTTGCATCTGTATCTTAGGATCCAACCGCAAATTCTTTACAGCCGAGTATCCACCTCATGAATAGTGGTACATATAAAGGGGGAGGTAAAGAACACACAGGATAGTGTAACACAGTTTAATAAAAAAGAATAAATCAATCACAGTAAGTAAAAAAACTCACACTTTGTGAGCTCTTATAAAACAGTTGAGAATTCAGAGTATCTCACACTCATAAGGTCTACTGATTTTCAGCTGGGCTTCTGGCAGTCACTATTCAAGTATTGGTATTCCTATACACCTCTGCTGTTATCCTGGTATATGTTATTGTATAGAAACACAGTTCAATGGCCGTGGGCTCTGATAACGTCTAACACAGCACTTGCAATACTTCTAGTGCTCACAGTCTTATGGGACCTGGTGTATTCCCCTTATAGTGAGCCCTAATAGAGTCTCTCACTGCACTTTACGTGCTCCTAGTACTCAAGGTACTTGTGGGACTTCAATATCTTTGCTGTGTACCTCGTTATGATCTGTCACAGCATTAGATGTTACAGCTCTCCAGCGTCAGCTTCTTCCGCCCTCTGTGCTCCTCCGGTGCCTCCGCAGGACGTGATGACGTCACTCGGTCTCGCGTGAGCACCGTGCTCCCACGTGTAGCGTCACTGATGCCGAAATCGGTAGTCCTCCAAAATTAAAATTGTAGCTCTATCAAATACCATCTGCTCGCGTGCCACTAAAACAATGAATAATCCACGCCCTGCGCGTTTCTCCTTTACGGCTTCGTCAGGGGATGATCTCCCTATCTGTCACCTCAGGTTAAATACCCTCCTCCCTAATTTGTCTGATTAATTGTAGAATTTGATCATTTGCATATTAAATTACCCAAGTAGTGGACCATCTAGTATGTCTCTGTCTCCATATTTAAATTAATCATTATTATTATTACACCCAAAAAAATGACTATTACACCCAAAAGGTATTTTATGCCCAAAAGAATTTATTATTAAAAACAGAAAAGAATCTATACACCCCTAAAGTTTTTACACTCAGACAATAATATGCTACCCATTCAGTAAGCAAACCTGCTGTACATATTATATATATAATCTATTTTGTATAAAAATACTTGCATTATATATATACATTAATAGTTTTGACGGACAATGAAAAATATAAGGAGATAGCGTCAAAATCCCAAAACAGGGTCTCCATTATATATAACTCCCTTCTTAGAGTAATTCGATAATGATCCCGCGTGGGCCACAATTTACTTATAGCCCATGCAAGATTTTATGTGCCAGCAACAATGAGAAGTGTTATCACCATACTATTAATTCCTATATAGATACCCCTTGCCATCAGTATCACTATTATTCCATAATCCTTACATCATTAGTCATATTCCTTATTGTAATTAGGATCACCAGAAGATACAGATAAACATAAAAATATTCATACATCTGCTTTATAGCTTTACTACCCTCAATCTCAATTCACATACACTTTACTAATAATTATTATAGTACAGACATCTTACATCATATTGCTAACTGCAGATATTAGGTTAACAAAAGAGACATTGGACATTAGACATTAGATATGGTAACCTGATTAATCATATAATTCATTTAGCTTGAACAGTGAAATCTCATAAAGTTTAACATGCAAATATATATAATATATTTATTTGATCTAAAAAATCTGTTAAGGACATTAGTATCAAAAAGGGAGAACATACAATTTCTAATCTGAACCATCTCTATTTGAAAATTATCAACCAATAAAGAAAATTCCCAGAATACAAAGTTGTTAATATTATCATCACATTTAGAACATAGAAAGATTTAGAACATAGAAAAATTTAAGAAACAGCATAGATTTAACTCAATCCCTAAGGAAAGATCCCAGATATATGTCTATAATTAGACCCAGTGGTGCCAGTGTTTTAAGGGCGTAAATCCAGTACACTGGCGACACACTTTATTCGAGCACGGCTAGTCCCGCGAATTCGGGTATACTCGGGTGTATTCAGGTTTCTGATATTTTTCAGCCAGAGTGCATTGCGTTATTTTCCGGCAGGAATTTAAGCTTTTTATTCCGGCTGGTTACAATACTGCAATGCCGTCAAAATACACATGGTGGCGCTTGCGAGCTATTCTCTGTGAAGCCGTCCCCTATAATGAATTGTAATGCAGTATACAGTATATATATATATACAGTACTGTATAACAACAACCCCTGTAAGCCCTAACATACAGTACTGTACAGTACTGTACTGTACTGTATATGCACATACATAAATGATACTACTGTATGGGCGGCGGGGGCGAGATGTGTTTGCAGCAGAGAGAGATCCGCTGCTCTCTCTCTGCGCAAACATCCACACATTAAAAATTATTTGAAATACATTTTTATTGATAGTGTAGATGTGCAGGGGGTCTCCGGAGCTGAACCGCGTTGGTTTTAGGTCTGGGGACCCCGTGCCGAGATACAGGCCCCTTTAGGGGGTGCCGGTATCCAGCTCTGCGTTAAAAGCCCCGATCACGTGACCGCGGCCTGTAAACCAAGCAGAGCAGAGGGATACCGGCACCCCCTAAAGGGGCCTGTATCTCGGGGGGCACGGGGTCCCCAGACCTGAAACCTGTGCGCTTCTGCTCTGGAGACCCTCTGCACATGTACAGTATCAATAAAACACATACAATATACAGTATAAATAAACACTCGTTCTTTACCTTAGCGTCTATGCGCTATGGTAAAGAAGCATTATTTTAATAATATTGTAAAGTGAGCAGGGGGTTCCCTGAGCCAGAAATTAATGATTAATGCTCAGGGAACCCCCCCCCCCCTGCTCCTGATCAATATTATTAAAAATACGGAAAATGCTGCGTCATTACCATAGCGGATAGCCGCTAAGGCAATGAAGGGGTTAACCCACCGTGCCCGCTTTATTGTGTGTAGTGGGGATGGGTGAGGGGGGTATTTGGCCCTTGGTGTGAGTTTAGGACTTGCGGGAGGGGGGGGGGGGTTGCGGGTGCACTTAACCCCTTCACGATCGTAGCAGTTAATACCGCTACGGTCATGAAGGGGTTAAGCCCTCCCGCTACCCCACCCCCCCCCCCCGCAAGCCCTCCCCAACCATCGTTGGGGCGAATACCCCATTCACCCACCCCCGCTAAACACAATAAAAAATAATCACACACAGCATCCCCGCAATAAATAAATAAATAAATAAATACAAATAAATACATTTGAAATACATTTTTATTGATAGTGTAGATGTGCAGGGGGTCTCTGGAGCTGAACCGCATTGGTTTTAGGTCTGGGGACCCCGTGCCCCCCGAGATACAGGCCCCTTTAGGGGGTGCCGGTATCCAGCTCTGCGTTAAAAGCCCCGATCACATGATCGCGGCCTGTAAACCAAGCAGAGCAGAGGGATACCGGCACCCCCTAAAGGGGCCTGTATCTCGGGGGGCACGGGGTCCCCAGACCTGAAACCTGTGCGCTTCTGCTCTGGAGACCCTCTGCACATGTACACTATCAATAAAAATGTATTTCAAATGTATTTATTGTCATTTATTTATTTATTTACTGTATTTATATTTATTTATTCATTGTGCTGCTGCTGCAAGTCGTAAACTCACACCAAGGGCCAAACACCCCCCTCACCCCCAATAAAAAAAATTCACGCACAGCAGCCCCACAATTAATAAATAAATCTAAATAAATAAATAAAATCTATGTAAAACCCCCTCCCCTATTCTCGCTTTTAAAACGCCCTGCCTTCTCTCTAATCTATGTAAAAAACCCTCCCCCTATCCCCCTATTGTGTGTGCGTTAAGCTTCCCTGCAAGCTATGTAAAAAAACCTCCCCCTATTGTGTGTGTGTTTAAATCTGTCTGGCCTGTGTTTCTGAGTGCTGAGTGCTCTGCGTTTAAAGGTCCCGATCACGTGATCGCGGCCTGTAAACCAAGCAGAGCAGAGGGATACCGGCACCCCCTAAAGGGGCCTGTATCTCGGGGGGCACGGGGTCCCCAGACCTGAAACCTGTGCGCTTCAGCTCCGGAGACCCCCTGCACATGTACACTATCAATAAAAATGTATTTCAAATGTATTTATTGTCATTTATTTATTTATTTATTTATTTATATTTATTTATTCATTGTGCTGCTGCTGCAAGTCGTAAACTCACACCAAGGGCCAAACACCCCCCTCACCCCCAATAAAAAAAATTCACGCACAGCAGCCCCACAATTAATAAATAAATCTAAATAAATAAATAAAATCTATGTAAAACCCCCTCCCCTATTCTCGCTTTTAAAACGCCCTGCCTTCTCTCTAATCTATGTAAAAAACCCTACCCCTAATCCCCCTATTGTGTGTGTGCGTTAAGCTTCCCTGCAAGCTATGTAAAAAAACCTCCCCCTATTGTGTGTGTGTTTAAATCTGCCTGGCCTGTGTTTCTGAGTGCTGAGTGCTCTGCGTTTAAAGGTCCCGATCACATGATCGCGGCCTGTAAACCAAGCAGAGCAGAGGGATACCGGCACCCCCTAAAGGGGCCTGTATCTCGGGGGGCACGGGGTCCCCAGACCTGAAACCTGTGCGCTTCTGCTCCGGAGACCCCCTGCACATGTACACTATCAATAAAAATGTATTTCAAATGTATTTATTGTCATTTATTTATTTATTTATTTATTTATATTTATTTATTCATTGTGCTGCTGCTGCAAGTCGTAAACTCACACCAAGGGCCAAACACCCCCCTCACCCCCAATAAAAAAAATTCACGCACAGCAGCCCCACAATTAATAAATAAATCTAAATAAATAAATAAAATCTATGTAAAACCCCCTCCCCTATTCTCGCTTTTAAAACGCCCTGCCTTCTCTCTAATCTATGTAAAAAACCCTCCCCCTATCCCCCTATTGTGTGTGTGCGTTAAGCTTCCCTGCAAGCTATGTAAAAAAACCTCCCCCTATTGTGTGTGTGTTTAAATCTGCCTGGCCTGTGTTTCTGAGTGCTGAGTGCTCTGCGTTTAAAGGTCCCGATCACATGATCGCGGCCTGTAAACCAAGCAGAGCAGAGGGATACCGGCACCCCCTAAAGGGGCCTGTATCTCGGGGGGCACGGGGTCCCCAGACCTGAAACCTGTGCGCTTCTGCTCCGGAGACCCCCTGCACATGTACACTATCAATAAAAATGTATTTCAAATGTATTTATTGTCATTTATTTATTTATTTATTTATTTATATTTATTTATTCATTGTGCTGCTGCTGCAAGTCGTAAACTCACACCAAGGGCCAAACACCCCCCTCACCCCCAATAAAAAAAATTCACGCACAGCAGCCCCACAATTAATAAATAAATCTAAATAAATAAATAAAGACATGAAGAGAAATAAATATATACTGTACAGTATATACTTTGTATATATATATACACTGTATATATATATATATATATATATATATATATATATATATATATATATATATACAGTATACATATATACACTGTGTATATATATATATATATATATATCATACAGCTATATATATATATATATATATATATATATATATATATATATATATATATATATATATATATATATATACATACTGTATGTGAGTGAAAAGAGAAAAAAGTAACCCGTATGGGAGCACTCAGGTATGCAATTGATATATTTGTTTATTTATTTGACACAGTGCAAAAAGGGATGAATAAACAGTACAGTACATGATTTAAAAACACTTAAAAAAGAGGCATGGACCCTTAAACACTAATGAACAGCACTAGGGAACGACACACACTGTCAACCCTAAACATGAAAAGGATAGTGACTCAAAAAACACTAGGGAGAATCAAAGTGAATCACAATAGGTTACTGGGTTTAAAGGCACCTACAGTATACAACGCTAAGGATAATGCACACTACACACCAAAAGGTAGACTTGTCAAAGTATAAATGACAGTCTCAAAGCATCACACATCTGCATTAGCATACAGTAATATAACCAATGCCTAAAGCACAAATCATGTGTAGGAAAGGTGGTAAGGTGGAATGAAATCCCTAGATGTGTAGAGCAATGAAGTTAATGAATAGCATACAGTATACAGTAAAACATAACATTACAATCCACACAGTACATTGCATTTACAGTACATTGTATACTGTAAATGATGCATAGCATTAAATCTATGCACCATATACAGTACTGTACATTCTGCAAATGAATGTTAACAATATAATTGCAAGCTACTCTACCAGTAAATACTGTACAAACACTTCCAAACAAGTCAACTTAACTACAGTATTTTAACCAAGCAAGTAAACCAAAATCAATATATACTGTAAGTAACAACCAGAAAAGACAATTTAAAAACAAACTAACCCTTACAATACCAAGGATTACATCTATCTAATTGTAAAAAACCTTATACATTATACACAGCAGCATTGTTTAAAAACCCCTTCCCCCCTAATGTTTGTGTTAAGCAGATTACACTGAAGGGAGAGAGATATAAAGGCCTAAAGCCCCTTCCCCCCTAATGTTTCTGTTAAGCAGATTACACTGAAGGGAGAGAGATATAAAGGCCTAAAGCCTTACCTGCATTGGTAAACCCTCCCTGCATTGGTAAACCCTCCCTGCATTGATGTCGTGTAGTGTACAGTATGTAAATGTGGGGAGGAGGGGGGCCCAATGTGCATAATGTACTGTGAGGTCTAACCACCCTCACCCCCTACCCACATACTGTACCGTTACCCCCCCCCCCATCCTGGCCATGGCCCCTCACGCACAGCAGCTCCACAATTAATAAATAAATATAAATAAATACATGAAGAGAAATAAATATATACTTTATATATAAATGTGAGTTTATAAATAAAATAAAGAATATTATTTCTAGGGGCCCTAGAACAGAAGTTCCCACGCCAATTTCGCGCTCATTGCTCTTTTTTTGCTCTTTTTTTACAATGTTGCTGGTCTTGCGGCTTTGCAGTATGCAAGCAAAAAGCGCAGTGTATGAAGTCTGGGTGAGCGCTTTCCACATTTGATGCCTACGGCACCTTCCCATTTCTACACACTTCAATACCTGCACAGTTGGTAGCGCTTTCCATCCCAGCTACCATTCTGGATATTCACCTCTCACAGGCCATTCTTGCCCGAGTCTGTCCTATCAGACAGGGGCATTAACCTGTATCCACACCACCTGGACAATTTCTCTCTGTCAGAGACTTGTGCTATTTATTTTATATATTTTTGTGTAATTATTCATGCAAATTTATGCTCATTTCATATGTGGTTTTCAACATAAAGTGGCTGCTGGGCCTGATCCTAACTCATACAGTATACAGTAGCGCTTCCCTGTTTGTTTGTTTATTGCAAGCAAAAAGCAGTTTGTAGTACTGAGTGTGAGATAAATTACTGTATTTATCAGTGTTGATCAAAGAGAGTTGATCAGAAGGATTCCCCTTATATACAGTACGTAGAATTAATAAAATTGTATTATTTTCCGATATCCGCAGTGATTCTGGTCAACCTGACAGATTTTTAGTAATACAGTATACTGTACTGCAAGACCATGTGTTGTCTACCTTTTACTACAGTATACTGTACTGTATGAATGACAATAGAGTGCTGTATACTTTATAAGGGGAATCCTTCTGATCAACTCTCTTTGATCAATACTGATAAATACAGTATCATATTTATACCCCTTTAGCACCTGTCGTTCCATCCTATGCACCCATTTACTGTACAATGGTGATTGCGGTCGTATTCACGTACTTTATGTGAGATAAATTAACCAGTTCTTTTATTGCTGAAGTCGCCACAAAATACTTTTATTTACAAATACAGTACAATACAATGGTGAAACTTTTCAAGTTAACAGCAATTCAAAACATCAACACACAATAATACATACTTTACAGTACTGTACAGTATACTGTACTAGTATATTTGGGCCTTGTCTTTGGGGGTTTATTCATGCAATTATTAGGGTGACCTGGCGTTGGAAATACTGACACAGTACAATCCTACAGCTACACCACCCACCCCCTCCCTTAGAGTTTTTAATCCCTCCCTGGCCAAGCATCAATCGTCTGGCTAATCCAATCCAAGCCATTGTTTTGTTAATCTGGCCCTGGGCTGTTCAGAACAGCCACTGCTTCTAAATTACTGAAAATATACAGGATAAATATACAGTGATGTGAAATAATCCTTTCTGTGTGTCTGAGAGTGTTGAAAGTCACCAGGTCCTCATCTAGTAGAGTACATTCTCGAATACCTTTAGAATAAAAATACAGTATATATAAATATACAGTATAAATATTGCACAGTATACTGTAATGTTAAATAACCCATCCTGTTCTTTTTCCCTTCATACTGTAACAGTATCCTCATTGTGTCTGCGGTACAGTAGTTCATTGAGAGAGGAGAGGTTTTGTGTACATCATTACTGCTGTTTATATACTGTACATTTGACTGCACAAGCAGATTTGACGAACACAAGGCCCCCCCTCCCCTCTGGTGCACCCTTTTTCCTGGAACGACAAGAAAACAAAAACTTTGTTCAGTTACTGTACTGTACTGTATGTGCGTACTGTATTATGGTAGACCTACTGTACAGTAGGTGGCTGGTGCAGCTTTCTCTGGAAAGAAAAAATGGAGCAGTTAGTAGGCAGTTACTGTAGTATGTCAAACTAGTCTACTGTACTGTATACTGGAACTACTGTAAACTCTGACTATTGGGAAAGCTAAAATCTGTGCCATACTTACCTGTATCATAGTGTACCTACTGTACAATACTACAGCACTGTACTACTTTCCTGATGCTTGTCCATTGCGCGCGATGACAATGGGCAACACAGTGGCAATATGGTCTATATATTTATTGCATCGTTCAACGGTGAGTACATCGTTCCAAAAACTCATTATGGCTGTATACAACTCGTCCTTCTTGGAGGGTTTCGCCACTTTACGGATGTGGTCCTTCAGCTGATGCCAGACCATTTCGATCGGATTGAAGTCTGGCGATCTGTGTTTGGAAAGAAAGGACAATTAGTTTAAGAGATACAGTACACAGTAAAAACAGTGGGGAACATATAAATGGGACACGGTCTACTACACTTACTCCGCTGGCGTCTTCACCCAGTTGATGCCGCGCTCAAGGATATGCGCCGTCGACGCGGTGTGCTTGGGATCATTGTCCTGGTAAAAGCGATGACCATTGGGAAAGTCTTGTGTGATGTATCGCACTATCACGGGCACAATGTTGTCTTGGAAGAAATCTTTATTCATGATTCCTATAGCAAGAAAAGAAAAGTGCTCAATAGTACAGTACAGTGCATACGGTAAGGCAACACTAGTCAAGTACAGTGCATTAGGCGGCATTATATTTGAGAAATTGTACCTTCAAAGACGACAATGCATCCTGGTCCACGCCTAGAGATGGCACCCCACACATGCAGCTTCACAGGGTGTTTTGGCCGTGGCTTCAAAGTTATGCGGCCTTTTTTGTGGAACGCAAATCTTGCAAATCTCTCCAGCGACACAGTAGACTCATCAGTGAAGATGCAATCCTGGAAAGTCTCACCGCTGTCGATCCATGCCTGGGCCTGGAGCACTCTTTTGATTTTGTTTGCGTCCCGTATCATGGGGTACGCTCTGTAATGACAATGAATAAAAAATGTTAGCGTCACAGCGCAGTACAGTTTGCAAAACAACATTTTTACTTTACAGTACAGTACCTCCTGTACTGTCCACTACTAACCTCACACGTCCATATTTCCATCCAATTCTGCGTCTCATCTTCTTTATGCTGCTCTCGGATACAGTCAGATTGTGGTTTTCCTGAAGAGTGTTTTTAACCCTTAATGCGCTCCTCTCATCATTCTCCTCACTTATTCTGTCCACCAGAAGAGTAGTCTCCCTACAATGCAAAGAAATTATATTGTGTTATTAATATGCAGCAATATAAAATGTATATTGTATACTGTACATGTAATGTTGTAATATACAGTAAATATAAATATACAAAAAATGTATACTGCTGTACTATAAATATAAATAGACAAAATATACAGTATACAGTACTGTTGTAATATAATAAATATACTATATAAATACGGTATACTGTTGTTATATCATAATAAATACACATCATATACTGTATATTTCGTTGTAAGATGAATTGCAATATACCAAAAGTGTATACTGCTGCACAAAAAATATAAATTGACCACACATACAGTACACTACAGTATATACTGTTGTAATATAATAAATATACTATATAAATACGGTATACTGTTGTTATATCATAATAAATACACATCATATACTGTATATTCCGTTGTAAGATGAATTGCAATATACCAAAAGTGTATACTGCTGCACAAAAAATATAAATTGACCACACATACAGTACACTACAGTATATACTGTTGTAATATAATAAATATACTATATAAATACGGTATACTGTTGTTATATCATAATAAATACACATCATATACTGTATATTCCGTTGTAAGATGAATTGCAATATACCAAAAGTGTATACTGCTGCACAAAAAATATAAATTGACCACACATACAGTACACTACAGTATATACTGTTGTAATATAATAAATATACTATATAAATACGGTATACTGTTGTTATATCATAATAAATACACATCATATACTGTATATTTCGTTGTAAGATGAATTGCAATATACCAAAAGTGTATACTGCTGCACAAAAAATATAAATTGACCACACATACAGTACACTACAGTATATACTGTTGTAATATAATAAATATACTATATAAATACGGTATACTGTTGTTATATCATAATAAATACACATCATATACTGTATATTCCGTTGTAAGATGAATTGCAATATACCAAAAGTGTATACTGCTGCACAAAAAATATAAATTGACCACACATACAGTACACTACAGTATATACTGTTGTAATATAATAAATATACTATATAAATACGGTATACTGTAGATGTACACTACAGTTTTCTATATTTTTTTTTGGTTAAGTTTTATAAATACAGTATACAGTACTTACGCATTTGTTACCCTTGGTGCCTTTTTGCGGTCTCTGTTTTTTCCTTGTGCATGATAGCACACAGTGCTTGATGGCACAACGAGGCCAGAAGCAGTTAACCAGCGCTGGATATCTGCAATTCGTTGTCCGCTCGTGTACATCTCCTTCATTCTCATGCTGAGATCCTTTGAAATCTTCTTAACAGGCATTGCTGCGAGTAGAAAGAAATACAAACACAAGAATGTGTATTCGATGTTTAGTCGATGTGTATTCAATGTGCAGTGAATCCACAAAATGGATGGTGTATTTATATGTTAATGACTCACATAACAGACCACCCACTTTCAACACCTGTACCTGGCCACCATGCATAAAAGGTTGTACACGTTGCATAGCCCACCACTTGCTGATCTTTATCTGAGCCATTGTCCAGATACTGCATTGTGTCTCCCGCTTACATGGAGCAGCCCCGGTTCTATGGACGAAAGAATCATCTCACCTCTGCTGTGCCTGCCACACTGAAAAAGAGAAAGGCAGTTACCGTTCCCAAGCCAAAGGCAAAGCGACAGGCTAAGGCCAACAAAGAAAACCTTCTGCTGACCCCAAAGGCTAAGGCTTTTAAAACACGTCAGCCTTATTATGTGAAGAAGAAATACGGTACTGTGCTCGGTACGCAAGACGCATGGCAGCCAACTCACCGAATCCGCAGACCACTTGCTCCCATATGCTTCGACGACTCTGCTGTAGCTGTCCCGGAAATCTTCAGCCCGGCTTCTCCACCCCCATCTTCTCCGGTTCCATCTGAAGATGCTGCTGCCTCTGAAATCAACGGGTCACTGTCTCCTTTGCTCTTGGACGACTCTGCTTCTCTCCCGGAAATCCAGCGGTCACCTTCTCCATCCCTCTTCCACCACGCTGCAGCTTCTCCTGTACCGGGCATCCCCAGGTCACCTCTTCCACTCTCCATCGATGCCGCTTCTCTCCAGGGAACCCCCATCTCATCCTCCGTTGCACCCATCCCCCCAGATCTCCAGATGCCATGCACAAGCAGCTCGTTGGACCGGATCCTGAATGGGCTAAGTGTGGATCTCCCCGGGAATTCTAGTGTGCTGGCAAAGCTAGATCTGCTTCTGGAGTCGGTGCTACATATGGAGCAACGGCTGGATCAACGGATGCTACATATGGAGCAACGTATGGATCAACGGATGGACAAGATAGAGGCAGACATAGCGGGCATACATTATTTGCTCGGTGTTAATGCCCCTGTTTCCCCGACGCTGGAGCAGGGGGGTGACATGGATGTGATGCATGGTACCTTCGACCCCCTTCCATCACCAAGCACACCCCCTCCACCAGAAGATACAGTGTACTATGCTATTGAGGAGGACATGACAACCCCATCTAGACCACGCCAGGAGACAACCCGGCGACCACTACCGGAGGAAAGCTTCCTCCCAGACACCCTACCATTGCCCATCGCCTCAAGTACACCCGCTCCCAAAAGACTTCCTACACCCGCTCGCATACAAACAGTGCCCGACATCTCCCTGTGCGATCTGACACCGGCGCTGAGGGAGAAGTATAGGGTGAGGAGTGCTGGTATACCACACAAGTATGCCTTGATCATATTTAAACACCATGTTCCCTACACATTGTACTGCGAGTGGGTGTTCAAAGTGAACTATGATGGGAATCGCCAAAAAAATGCCCTTCCTGCCAATTTAAGGAAAAAGATTGTGGAAGAAATGCAGCGCTATTACCCTGTTACAGATCCTGTAATGAGAGGCGTTAGAGACTGCATTAATGGCGTTTTGCGCCATGCAAGGCATCGGCCATGGCTGGAAAATGGGGAGGACTTTCAGTGAGACCATACTGTAATGTTGTGCTGTACTGTACAGTACATGTTTTACCCTATAGTACCTGCTGTACTTAAACAAAGGATACTGTATGTTGTTGTGTGTTGCACGGTTTTTGTACTGTATTTGTAAATAAAAGTTTTTAGTGGCGACTTCAGCAATAAAAGAACTGGTTACTTTATCTCACACACAGTACTACAAACTGCTTTTTGCTGCCAGACTGCAAACCCGCAAGACCAGCAACATTGTAACAAAAGAGCAATGAGCGCGCAATTGGCGTGGGAACTTCTGTTCTAAGGCCCCTACTGTATAAATAATATTCTTTATTTTATTTATAAACTCACATTTATAAACCCCGTCACCCACCCCCGCTAAACACAATAAAAAATAATCACACACAGCATCCCCGCAATAAATAAATAAATAAATAAATACAAATAAATACATTTGAAATACATTTTTATTGATAGTGTAGATGTGCAGGGGGTCTCTGGAGCTGAACCGCGTTGGTTTTAGGTCTGGGGACCCCGTGCCCCCCGAGATACAGGCCCCTTTAGGGGGTACCGGTAGCCCTCTGCTTGGTTTAAAGGTCCGATCACGTGATCGCGGCCTGTAAACCAAGCAGAGCAGAGGGATACCGGCACCCCCTAAAGGGGCCTGTATCTCGGGGGGCACGGGGTCCCCAGACCTGAAACCTGTGCGCTTCTGCTCTGGAGACCCTCTACACTGTGAATAAAACACACACATCATTAAAGAATCATTCTTTAGCTTAGCGGCTATGCGCTATGGTAAAGAAGCAGCATTTCTGTCTTTTTAATAATATTGTAGAGTGAGCAGGGGGTTCCCTGAGACAGAAATCTAATCTCAGGGGACCCCCTGCTCCTGCACAATATTATTAAAAGTTCAGAAACGAGGCTTCATTAGCATAGCGTATAGCCGCTAAGGTAATGAAGGGGTTAACGCATAATAACCAATAAATACATTCAATACACTACCCACTACCCATGGCAACCTCCGCTGCTGTACAGTAAAACAGAGAAAAAAAATAACACTTTCAAAGTAATGTCCCCTAACCCCTTAATCACCATAGCGGTTATTAACCGCTACAGTCATGAAGGGGTTAACCCGCCCTCACCCACCACTTGGGACGCCTACTGTACATACCCTCCCACTCTAACCCCCCACCCCGTGAGGCCTAACCACCCTCAACCCTCACCCACTAACTACCCACAAGGGAGGCCTACCCACATACCGTTGGGGAAACACCCCACCCCCACCCCAGTACCCACAATAAAAACAGTACAATCACCCACAATAAACAGCATTCTATTTATTAAATACATTACCCACCCCCTGTGCCCCCCCCCCCATAAATACAAGATTTATTCTTTTACATTCAGGGTCCATAACGTAGCCCCACGCTAGTCCCCGGTGGGCTGGCAGGGCACCTGGACAGACCTACAGTTTACCAGCAGCATTCCACAGGTTCTGGAGGCCTGCTGGTGGATCCTGCCAGCACCATGGCGCCCAGGTGGTCTCCTTGGGTCACCGTGAGCCTCAATTGGGTCCACACGGTAGGCCCAAGGATGTCTGGGAGCCCCGGGTCAAACCCACAGGTGTCTGCGGGGCCTCGGGTGGTTCCCATGGGGGTCTGGGGAACTCACGGGTGCTCACTACGGGTCCGCGGTGCCCCCACAGAAGTGGGACCACACATCATCATCCCCGCACCTACGGCTCGGAGGTGCCCCCACAGAAGTGGGACCACACATCGTCATGCCCGCAGACTACGGGTACGCGTTGCCCCCACAGAAGTGGGACCACACATCATCATCCCCGCATGTGTCACCCGTGGAACCACCAGCCTGCTACCCTTTAGGATACCCGAGGATTCCCCGCGGGTGGTCTCCAGAGGTCCCACGCAAAACCACGGAAGTAACCCTGAATGTAAAAAAAATAAACCTGGCCTATACATTCAATACATACACCCTCCCCCCCAACACCTACAGTACAATAATGTGCAAAATAACTATTATCCAGATATGGATAATAGATTAATTGCCCATTATTAAAAACATTAACTAGCATATACAAATAAATAAAGTACTACTGACCTCATCAATACGAAGTGTCCGACGCCAGCGCCTTCCTTCTCTTGCCCACACAAAACATAGCCAAAACCAAGCCAATACATTGCAATTACATTCAGATATCAATTAACCCCTTAAACACCTTATCGGATAATAACCGCAAAGGTAATTAAGGGGTTAAGCCACACAGGCACGATACCCACCCTTCACCCATGAATTTGTACTGCGGCTTCATCATGCAACTATATATATATACTGTATATATATACATACAGAGAGACAGAGAGAAAGAGAGAGAGAGAGATATATACAGTATATATATATATACACACGTTATATACACACCCATGATAAACCAAATATACAGTACAAATAAATGTAGAAGGGTTATCAAAACCATACTGTTCTACAACCAAACACTTCTCCATACAGACACTACATTAAAAATCAATTTCCTTTAAAAATCCTAACTGATCTCACAATCTACTGTACTGTATATGATCACAAACCAATGAAAAAAGTCACATTCCAAAATGCATAAAATCTATGCACCATACTGTATACATTCTGCAAATTAATCAACGTAAACAAAAATCAATTAGCAATCATTATTTACATCCCTAAACATTTCACACTCAATCATGAACAATGAAACCATTAACAGATTCACGCCTAGAGCAGAACAATTAAGCCTTTGAAAAAAATATAAGTACCGACAAAAATACAACCTTTACAGTACAACCAAGGCTATCTATCCCTGACCTTCCTCAAACACACAATACAATACCAAGGAATACATCTACAGTATCTAATTTTAAAATACTTTAAACTCACAAAATAATTAAAAACACATCTAATCCAGCTTTTAAAACATCATCATTTCTTACCCTGAATGTATACTGTACAGTATATCTCTCTAGACATATATATTGTACATACATACATACAGTGGCAAGAAATGATATACCACAAAAAAAAAAAATACACAGGTTAAAAAACCTTTTGAAAAAATTAACAAGTTAAATAAAATACATTTCTTTACTGTAGTTCACTTACCATTACTTGCCCCCACCGACTCCCGTTGCCCAGCTTACTCACGAACCAATCCACGATCAGGAACCCATAAAATAATAAACCATTGAAAATAATAAACATTAAACTAAAAATCCAAACCAATCCACGGGTCTTCTACTTGTAATACACCTTCATCTGTATTCTTCTTTCTTCTATCTCCTTCCGGGCGGGGCAGGGCGTGGTCTTCTTTCCATCATCGGCCACGCCCTTGTCTTTTTTCTTCTCCGGAGGTCCTTCCTCCGCGGCGTCTGGCTGCAAAATGAGACGACATAGGCTTTTAAAGACCTATGACGTCACATTTTGCGTCATGGTTCCCACGGTCCTGATTGGACCGTGAAAACCATGTGTGTTGGCCGATAATAAAAAAATGATGACGTCACTTAAAGGGAATGAAAGCACAGCCAATCAGAATGGCTTTGCTTCAATTGCCTTTAAGTTGACGTCATGAAAAGGCACATGGCCGTGCACACATGGTACTAGAGCCAATCAGAGCGTGGGAACTTTATCCCTACTCTGATTGGCTCTGGTATACCATGTGTCAGGGGCTTGGGGGAGAAAGGATGTGACGTCAATGAAAACCTGTCACGTGGTACGGTAGCCAATCAGAGCGTGGGAACTTTATCCTTATTGACGTCACATCCTTTCTCCCCCAAGCCCCTGACACATGGTATACCAGAGCCAATCAGAGTAGGGATAAAGTTCCCACGCTCTGATTGGCTCTAGTACCATGTGTGCACGGCCATGTGCCTTTTCATGACGTCAACTTAAAGGCAATTGAAGCAAAGCCATTCTGATTGGCTGTGCTTTCATTCCCTTTAAGTGACGTCATCATTTTTTTATTATCGGCCAACACACATGGTTTTCACGGTCCAATCAGGACCGTGGGAACCATGACGCAAAATGTGACGTCATAGGTCTTTAAAAGCCTATGTCGTCTCATTTTGCAGCCAGACGCCGCGGAGGAAGGACCTCCGGAGAAGAAAAAAGACAAGGGCGTGGCCGATGATGGAAAGAAGACCACGCCCTGCCCCGCCCGGAAGGAGATAGAAGAAAGAAGAATACAGATGAAGGTGTATTACAAGTAGAAGACCCGTGGATTGGTTTGGATTTTTAGTTTAATGTTTATTATTTTCAATGGTTTATTATTTTATGGGTTCCTGATCGTGGATTGGTTCGTGAGTAAGCTGGGCAACGGGAGTCGGTGGGGGCAAGTAATGGTAAGTGAACTACAGTAAAGAAATGTATTTTATTTAACTTGTTAATTTTTTCAAAAGGTTTTTTAACCTTTGTATTTTTTTTTTTTGTGGTATATCATTTCTTGCCACTGTATGTATGTATGTACAATATATATGTCTAGAGAGATATACTGTACAGTATACCTTCAGGGTAAGAAATGATGATGTTTTAAAAGCTGGATTAGATGTGTTTTTAATTATTTTGTGAGTTTAAAGTATTTTAAAATTAGATACTGTAGATGTATTCCTTGGTATTGTATTGTGTGTTTGAGGAAGGTCAGGGATAGATAGCCTTGGTTGTACTGTAAAGGTTGTATTTTTGTCGGTACTTATATTTTTTTCAAAGGCTTAATTGTTCTGCTCTAGGCGTGAATCTGTTAATGGTTTCATTGTTCATGATTGAGTGTGAAATGTTTAGGGATGTAAATAATGATTGCTAATTGATTTTTGTTTACGTTGATTAATTTGCAGAATGTATACAGTATGGTGCATAGATTTTATGCATTTTGGAATGTGACTTTTTTCATTGGTTTGTGATCATATACAGTACAGTAGATTGTGAGATCAGTTAGGATTTTTAAAGGAAATTGATTTTTAATGTAGTGTCTGTATGGAGAAGTGTTTGGTTGTAGAACAGTATGGTTTTGATAACCCTTCTACATTTATTTGTACTGTATATTTGGTTTATCATGGGTGTGTATATAACGTGTGTATATATATATACTGTATATATCTCTCTCTCTCTCTTTCTCTCTGTCTCTCTGTATGTATATATATACAGTATATATATATAGTTGCATGATGAAGCCGCAGTACAAATTCATGGGTGAAGGGTGGGTATCGTGCCTGTGTGGCTTAACCCCTTAATTACCTTTGCGGTTATTATCCGATAAGGTGTTTAAGGGGTTAATTGATATCTGAATGTAATTGCAATGTATTGGCTTGGTTTTGGCTATGTTTTGTGTGGGCAAGAGAAGGAAGGCGCTGGCGTCGGACACTTCGTATTGATGAGGTCAGTAGTACTTTATTTATTTGTATATGCTAGTTAATGTTTTTAATAATGGGCAATTAATCTATTATCCATATCTGGATAATAGTTATTTTGCACATTATTGTACTGTAGGTGTTGGGGGGGAGGGTGTATGTATTGAATGTATAGGCCAGGTTTATTTTTTTTACATTCAGGGTTACTTCCGTGGTTTTGCGTGGGACCTCTGGAGACCACCCGCGGGGAATCCTCGGGTATCCTAAAGGGTAGCAGGCTGGTGGTTCCACGGGTGACACATGCGGGGATGATGATGTGTGGTCCCACTTCTGTGGGGGCACCGCGGACCCGTAGTCTGCGGGCATGACGATGTGTGGTCCCACTTCTGTGGGGGCACCTCCGAGCCGTAGGTGCGGGGATGATGATGTGTGGTCCCACTTCTGTGGGGGCACCGCGGACCCGTAGTGAGCACCCGTGAGTTCCCCAGACCCCCATGGGAACCACCCGAGGCCCCGCAGACACCTGTGGGTTTGACCCGGGGCTCCCAGACATCCTTGGGCCTACCGTGTGGACCCAATTGAGGCTCACGGTGACCCAAGGAGACCACCTGGGCGCCATGGTGCTGGCAGGATCCACCAGCAGGCCTCCAGAACCTGTGGAATGCTGCTGGTAAACTGTAGGTCTGTCCAGGTGCCCTGCCAGCCCACCGGGGACTAGCGTGGGGCTACGTTATGGACCCTGAATGTAAAAGAATAAATCTTGTATTTATGGGGGGGGGGGCACAGGGGGTGGGTAATGTATTTAATAAATAGAATGCTGTTTATTGTGGGTGATTGTACTGTTTTTATTGTGGGTACTGGGGTGGGGGTGGGGTGTTTCCCCAACGGTATGTGGGTAGGCCTCCCTTGTGGGTACTGACTGGGTGGTTAGGCCTCACGGGTGGGGGGGGGGGTTAGTGTGGGAGGGTATGTAGGCATCCCGAGTGGTGGGTGGGTGAGGGTGGGTTAACCCCTTCATGACTGTAGCGGTTAATAACCGCTATGGTGATTAAGGGGTTAGGGGACATTACTTTGTATGTTTTAATTTTTGTGTCTGTTTTGCAGAAGCGGAGGGGCCATGGCCAGGATGGGGGGGGGGGGTTAACGGTATGTGGGTAGGGGGTGAGGGTGGTTAGCAATGCAGGGAGGGAGATTTACTGGTAACAGAAACATCTCTCTCCCTTCAATGTAATCTGTTTAAAGCCCCCTCCCCCCTAATGTGTGTTTCTGTAAAATCTCTCTCCCTTCAATGTACTGTAATCTGTTTAACAGAAACATTAGGGGGGGAAGGGGCTTTAGGCCTTTATATCTCTCTCCCTTCAGTGTAATCTGCTTAACAGAAACATTAGGGGGGAAGGGGCTTTAGGCCTTTATATCTCTCTCCCTTCAGTGTAATCTGCTTAACACAAACATTAGGGGGGAAGGGGTTTTTAAACAATGCTGCTGTGTATAATGTATAAGGTTTTTTACAATTAGATAGATGTAATCCTTGGTATTGTAAGGGTTAGTTTGTTTTTAAATTGTCTTTTCTGGTTGTTACTTACAGTATATATTGATTTTGGTTTACTTGCTTGGTTAAAATACTGTAGTTAAGTTGACTTGTTTGGAAGTGTTTGTACAGTATTTACTGGTAGAGTAGCTTGCAATTATATTGTTAACATTCATTTGCAGAATGTACAGTACTGTATATGGTGCATAGATTTAATGCTATGCATCATTTACAGTATACAATGTACTGTAAATGCAATGTACTGTGTGGATTGTAATGTTATGTTTTACTGTATACTGTATGCTATTCATTAACTTCATTGCTCTACACATCTAGGGATTTCATTCCACCTTACCACCTTTCCTACACATGATTTGTGCTTTAGGCATTGGTTATATTACTGTATGCTAATGCAGATGTGTGATGCTTTGAGACTGTCATTTATACTTTGACAAGTCTACCTTTTGGTGTGTAGTGTGCATTATCCTTAGCGTTGTATACTGTAGGTGCCTTTAAACCCAGTAACCTATTGTGATTCACTTTGATTCTCCCTAGTGTTTTTTGAGTCACTATCCTTTTCATGTTTAGGGTTGACAGTGTGTGTCGTTCCCTAGTGCTGTTCATTAGTGTTTAAGGGTCCATGCCTCTTTTTTAAGTGTTTTTAAATCATGTACTGTACTGTTTATTCATCCCTTTTTGCACTGTGTCAAATAAATAAACAAATATATCAATTGCATACCTGAGTGCTCCCATACGGGTTACTTTTTTCTCTTTTCACTCACATACAGTATGTATATATATACAGTATATATATATATATATATATATATATATATATATATATATATATATATATATATATATATATATATATATATATATACTGTATATATATACATACTGTATGTGAGTGAAAAGAGAAAAAATAACCCGTATGGGAGCACTCAGGTATGCAATTGATATATCTGTATGATATATATATATATATATATACACAGTGTATATATGTATACTGTATATATATATATATATATATACAGTATATATATATATATATATATATATATATACAGTGTATATATATATACAAAGTATATACTGTACAGTATATATTTATTTCTCTTCATGTCTTTATTTATTTATTTAGATTTATTTATTAATTGTGGGGCTGCTGTGCGTGAATTTTTTTTATTGGGGGTGAGGGGGGTGTTTGGCCCTTGGTGTGAGTTTACGACTTGCAGCAGCAGCACAATGAATAAATAAATATAAATAAATAAATAAATAAATAAATGACAATAAATACATTTGAAATACATTTTTATTGATAGTGTAGATGTGCAGGGGGTCTCCGGAGCTGAACCGCGTTGGTTTTAGGTCTGGGGACCCCGTGCCCCCCGAGATACAGGCCCCTTTAGGGGGTGCCGGTATCCCTCTGCTCTGCTTGGTTTACAGGCCGCGATCACGTGATCGGGACCTTTAAACGCAGAGCACTCAGCACTCAGAAACACAGGCCAGACAGATTTAAACACACACACAATAGGGGGAGGTTTTTTTACATAGCTTGCAGGGAAGCTTAACGCACACACAATAGGGGGATAGGGGGAGGGTTTTTTACATAGATTAGAGAGAAGGCAGGGCGTTTTAAAAGCGAGAATAGGGGAGGGGGTTTTACATAGATTTTATTTATTTATTTAGATTTATTTATTAATTGTGGGGCTGCTGTGCGTGAATTTTTTTTATTGGGGGTGAGGGGGGTGTTTGGCCCTTGGTGTGAGTTTACGACTTGCAGCAGCAGCACAATTAATAAATAAATATAAATAAATAAATAAATGACAATAAATACATTTGAAATACATTGTTATTGATAGTGTACATGTGCATAGGGTCTCCAGAGCAGAAGCGCACAGGTTTCAGGTCTGGGGACCCCGTGCCCCCCGAGATACAGGCCCCTTTAGGGGGTGCCGGTATCCCTCTGCTCTGCTTGGTTTACAGGCCGCGATCACGTGATCGGACCTTTAAACCAAGCAGAGGGCTACCGGCACCCCCTAAAGGGGCCTGTATCTCGGGGGGCACGGGGTCCCCAGACCTAAAACCAACGCGGTTCAGCTCCAGAGACCCCCTGCACATCTACACTATCAATAAAAATGTATTTCAAATGTATTTATTTGTATTTATTTATTTATTTATTTATTTATTGCGGGGATGCTGTGTGTGATTATTTTTTATTGTGTTTAGCGGGGGTGGGTGAATGGGGTATTCGCCCCAACGATGGTTGGGGAGGGCTTGCGGGGGGGGGGGGTGGGGTAGCGGGAGGGCTTAACCCCTTCATGACCGTAGCGGTATTAACTGCTACGATCGTGAAGGGGTTAAGTGCACCCGCAACCCCCCCCCCTCCCGCAAGTCCTAAACTCACACCAAGGGCCAAATACCCCCCTCACCCATCCCCACTACACACAATAAAGCGGGCACGGTGGGTTAACCCCTTCATTGCCTTAGCGGCTATCCGCTATGGTAATGACGCAGCATTTTCCGTATTTTTAATAATATTGATCAGGAGCAGGGGGGGGGGGGGTTCCCTGAGCATTAATCATTAATTTCTGGCTCAGGGAACCCCCTGCTCACTTTACAATATTATTAAAATAATGCTTCTTTACCATAGCGCATAGACGCTAAGGTAAAGAACGAGTGTTTATTTATACTGTATATTGTATGTGTTTTATTGATACTGTACATGTGCAGAGGGTCTCCAGAGCAGAAGCGCACAGGTTTCAGGTCTGGGGACCCCGTGCCCCCCGAGATACAGGCCCCTTTAGGGGGTGCCGGTATCCCTCTGCTCTGCTTGGTTTACAGGCCGCGGTCACGTGATCGCAGCTTTTAACGCAGAGCTGGATACCGGCACCCCCTAAAGGGGCCTGTATCTCGGGGGGCACGGGGTCCCCAGACCTAAAACCAACGCGGTTCAGCTCCGGAGACCCCCTGCACATCTACACTATCAATAAAAATGTATTTCAAATGTATTTATTGTCATTTATTTATTTATTTTTTGGCGGCTGCTGTGTGTGTGTATTTTTTTATTGTGGGTAGCGGGAGGGTGGGTGAATGGGGTATTCGCCCCAACGATGGTTGGGGAGGGCTTGCGGGGGGGGGGGGGTGGGGTAGCGGGAGGGCTTAACCCCTTCATGACCGTAGCGGTATTAACTGCTACGATCGTGAAGGGGTTAAGTGCACCCGCAACCCCCCCCCCCTCCCGCAAGTCCTAAACTCACACCAAGGGCCAAATACCCCCCTCACCCATCCCCACTACACACAATAAAGCGGGCACGGTGGGTTAACCCCTTCATTGCCTTAGCGGCTATCCGCTATGGTAATGACGCAGCATTTTCCGTATTTTTAATAATATTGATCAGGAGCAGGGGGGGGGGGGGGTTCCCTGAGCATTAATTTCTGGCTCAGGGAACCCCCTGCTCACTGTACAATATTATTAAATCTCTCTCTGCTGCAAACACATCTCGCCCCCAGTATGTGCAGTAATTTACTGAACATGTACTGTAGAATAAATGCATAGTTTTATTTATTCGGGTTTATTACACAGTATACTGTATGGCCGGAAAACATCAGCATACAGTACAATATAATCCATCGAAATCCCCCCATTAGCCGTTTTCTTTTCTGAGGAAAAACAAAATGAAAAGTTTTAATGTACAGTAATGGTCAGCCCCCTAAAGAAGTTCCCAGCCAGCCCCACCAAAATAATACGGCAAAAATACAGTACTCACCATACTGTACAGTATTACTAAATTTCCCATTCAGCTTGCGCTGGCGCCGGCCCACTTCCAGTCCAGCTTTCATCATTTTGCAGAGGGACTAGCCCACCTGTAGTCAGCGGGAAATCGCTTAGGTACATGCAAGCTTCATCAAAACTGGCTGCGAAATCCATCTCAGAGTTGTCACCGACGGCGGGACCATGATGATAAGCTGGTGCTGCTGCTGGTTCTGGTTCTGGTTCTGGCGCATTGCTTGGCAGGGACTGTCGCTTCTTATTTCGTTTTAACACGACCCTTCGCCTTTTGCCGCCTCCATTATCATAGATACGGGAAAAACCCTGTGACACACACCAATACCCTCCAACAAATTGGGGCTCAATATGGTGAAAACAGGGGTCACTACATAACCTTTTCCTTATTGCATGCTTCCACAAATGAGGAGTTGGCGAAAATCTGTAAAAGTCATAATTTTCGATAAAATACTGATAAATTTGAACAACTGTTGCCATCTTATCCTCTGTTGCATTTATAGCGGCCCATATCAAATAAGCATAACTTCTGTCAGGTTTTTGGAACACGGGCTCCACTTGAACACTCATGTCTCTGTAGAATAGTGTAAGTGAAAATGATCTTTGTCTTTATTTAATACATTACTGTATGTAAAGCCTAAATTGATACATTTTTTGCAACTCTTCCTTCAGTCTCAAGGACAAGTTACACAATAGCATACTGTACTGGGATAAAGTAACTTTTTTTTGGAAACGAAACAACTTGCAAAGGCCACACATTACTTAAGTCATGAGTTTATGCCATCTGGTGGACAATCGAAACATCGCAGCCTAGTAAATCATTCTCATAATCGTTTAACAGATCAGGCCCCCGTCAGCCAGGCATGAACCGTGGCTGGGAAGGCAAACGCAACGAAGCATGCAAGAGGTGAGCAGCGGCGGATTCCAGGTTTCTGCCAGGTACAAACCAGGCATTTGCTCGAATAAAGTGTGTCGGTGCAGTATGTTTCTTGTCTTGATATTTTAATTACTGGATTACCTCCCCTCCAACTGGGTCTAATTTTCTCAATACCCATAAATTTTAAACCTCTAGGGTCTTGGGAATGAAATTCTTTAAAATGTTTTGAAACACTATGCTGTAGCAAACCCTTTTCTATGTTCCTTACATGTTCTGCAATACGTACTTTAAGTTTCCTTGTTGTTCTCCCAATGCATTGTTTGTTGCAAGGACATTGCAACAAATAAACAAAATAGCACGAATTGCAGTCTATCATGTCTTGTATGTCATAACTGACCTGTGATACCTCTGATTGTACAAATTTAAAGCTCTTCTGGGAATTTGGATGTAATTTACAACCTTTACAGTACATGTTTGGCATTTAAAAAACCCTTTTGTTATAGTAATTGGTTTATTTTTATCTTGTTTTAAACAACTCGGTGCTAACCTCTGTTTTAGGTTTGCAGCCCTAGTAAAGATGATTTCTGGTTTGGAAGGGAGTATCTGCTGGAGCATTGGGTCCTTGTGGAGAATACCCCAATGTTTATATATGATTTTCCTAATATCTCCTGCTGAGTTACTGTACCTGACTCTTTTACTTTATATTGATTTAAATCTTTCCGGTCCATAAGTGAGACTTTTCTTTATGTATTAACACACACACACACATATATATATATAATACACATGATTAACCAATATACAAAGAAATGTTTAAGGGTTAAAAAAAACATGCACCAATAAAAATACCACTTCTCCTAATCAATACATCACCTTGCATATGAAAAGTACAATATTATATAGCCACAGTAAAACAAAATCCTATTTCATAATAAAATAATTCTTATCTTCCAATCAATATATTCACATGACAATGAAAACATTGAATTTACATTGTATCCATGATCCATAAAATCTGTGCACCATGTACACTCTGCAAATCAATGTTAACAATAAAATATTCCAAACAAAATACAATTAAATCCAAACAAGTATACTATTGAAACCAAGCATGTCAACAGAAATAAATTACCATAAATTAATCAAATCCCAAAACAATTCAAATATAATACAAATCAATTACACAATTAACTATTTTAATCGTTCACCAAAACCATTCACATAAAAAGTTACCATCAGACAAAATAGAAGTACCAAAAATAATCCACTATAAAAAAAACAACCCTGACCTAAAATACTGCAAACAACACCACAATTTACATCTATCTAATTAAACATTACATTACACACACATCTAAGCATAGCAAAATACATTTTAATTAGTGTAAAACAAGCATTTCCAAAAAGAATAATTTCTTACCCTGTATGTATATATCGATCGAGACATCACATTAAAAAAAATAAAAAAAACCTGCAAAAGTTACAACAATAACATTTTTGGGGTTTACTTACCATTAGCTGACCCACTCCCTGACTCCCGTCGATCGGCTTCCTCTTGAACCAATCCACGCACAGGAACCCATAAAATAAGAAAACATAAGATAAAAAACAATAAAATAATAAACCATAACAATCCAGGGGTCTGTGTCTTCTATTTGTAATCCATTTCGTGAGTGAGGTCTCCTCTGTATTCTTCTTCCGCTCTCTTCCGGGGTCTTCTTCTCTTCTTCGGCCATGCCCTGGCCTTTTATCTTCTGTAGGAGGTCCTTCCTCCTTGGCGTCTGCCTTCAAAATGAGACGACATAGGCTTTTATAGACCTATGACATCACATTTTGGTCAAATGTTCCCTCGGCCCTGATTGGCCTGTGAAAACCATGTGATTTGGCCGAAAATTAATAAAAAATTATGACGTAATTTAAAGGCAATGACGCCAGCCAATCAGAATGGCTTTGCTTCAATTGCCTTTAAGACGACGTCATCAAAAGAAAGATGGCCACCCTCACATGGTACAGTAGCCAATCAGAGCGTGGGAACTACATCACAACTCTGATTGGCTCTAGTAGACCATGTGACAGAGGCTTTGGGGAGAACGGATGTGATGTCATTCAAAGCCTGTATATATATGTGTATATATATATATATATATATATATATATATATATATATATATATATATATATATATATATATATATATATATATATATGCATGATGAAGCCACTGTACAAATGAATGGGTGAAGGGTGTGTATCGGGCCAGGGTGGCTTAACCCCTTAATTATCTTTGTGGTTAGTAACGATAAGGTGATTAGGGGGTTAATTGATAGCAGAATGTATTTGCAATGTATTGGCTATGTATTTTGTTGGCAACGGAGGACACAGGCAATTTGCTGGCGAAGGGGCTTCATATTGATGAGGTTAGTAGAACTTTATTTATTTTATTATGCTACTTAATGTGTTTAATAATGGGCAAAAAGTCTATTATCCATATCTGGATAATAAGTATTTTGCACATTATTGTACTGTATGTGTTGGGGAGGGGGGGGGGGTTGATGTATTTAATGTATAGGTCAGGTTTATTTTTTTTACATACAGGGTTGGTTCCTTTTGGTCTGTAGGGGACCTCTGGAGACCACCTGACGTCTCCTCGGGCTTTCCACGGATACCAGGCTGGAGGTGTCCATGGGGGATACCTGCGGGGATGAACCGTTGTCCCCACGTCTGTTGGGGGCATCGCGGACCTGTAGGGATAATCCGTGGGCCCCCAGAACCCCGTGGGAACCACTCGAGGCCCCTCAGACACCTGTGGGTCTGATTCGGGGCCCCCAAGACAGCCACGGGCCTACCAATCGGGACCCCATTGTGGCCCACGGTGACCCGGGGAGACCACCTGTTGGACCACTGTGCCTGGCGGGGACCACCCGTAGGCCTCCAGACCCTGTTTGAAACATGGTGCTGGGCTTCTGTGAGGTCTATGGACACCCGTCAGGGCCAACGGGGACTCCCGTGGGCCTGGGGTATTAACCATGTATGTCAAATAATAAATCATGTATTTATGGGGGGGCACAAGGGGTGGTTTATGTATTGAATAAATATAATGATATTTATTGTGGGGCTGTGTATTGTTTTTCTTGTGGGTACTGGGGGTGGGGGAAGGGGGTATTGGCCCCAAGGGTATGTGGGTAGGCCTCCCGCCTGGGTTAGTGGGTGAGGGTGGTTAGGCCTCACGGGATGGGTAGTGGGGGAGGGTATTTAGGCCTTCCAAGTGGTGGGTGAGGGTGGGTTAACCCCTTAATGACTGTAGCGGTTAATTACCGCTAAGGTGATTAAGGGGTTAGGGGACATTACATTGGCTATTTTGATTGTTGTGTATGTTTTACAGCACCGGAGGGACATGGGCAGGATGAAGATGAGGGTGAAGACGGCCTTCATCGTGGGTGCCTGGAAAAGGTATGTTACTATGTATTTACTGTATTTATTGTAATTTATATGTATTTAAAATGGGCAAATGCATTATTATCCATATGTGGATAATAGTAATTTTGCCCATTACTGTATTGTATGTGTTAGGGGGTGGGGGGAGGGGGGTGTATTTAGTTAGAAATATTGGGGTTTTTTTTGGAGGCACAACATTGGTACCGCAGGTTGCGGGTACCCCGGGACTCCTGCGTGGACCCCGGGATGACCGCGGGGACCCCTGGACTCCTGCGGGGACCCCCGCACTCCCGTGGAGACCCCGCTTGGTGAGCCGGGGACCTCTGGACCCCCACGGGGTCAGCCGGGGACACCTGCCGGTCTGTTGTATGGGTGTTGCGCATGCAAAAATTTTTTATCATCTGCCAAAAAGCTGGCGAGCTTTTTTGAACGCAACTTTCGCGTACGATAACTTTTGCGTAGTTTAGTGAATCCCGAAGAAGGGCAGAATTGAACGCAAACATGTTATCGTGCGAGCAAAGTTGGACTTTGAAAAATTTCCAGGAAAAAGTCTGTTTCAGAACGCAAAGTGCCTGTTTGCGTGGCTTAGTGAATCGTGTTCGGCGGAACATCACGTTCTAAGAGCACTTTGCGCTCTTAAAACGACTTATCGGAGCTTAGTACATAGCCCCCTTAGTTTCTATTTGATTTTGTGTATGGCATTGTATGTTGTTGTTCATAGTGTATTTTATTTTGAAATTGATTTTGCATAGTGTTACATGATGCACAGATTAATTGCATCATGTACACACTCAAATGCAATTGTTTGACATTTGATATATATTTGTCTAGCTGCTGGTTTGTTGGGAGAGGAGATATCATTTATTTTTAAAAGTGCTGCTGAATTTATTTTAAGATGCAATGTGCTGCTGGTTTAATTTTATTATGTGATAATTCTGAGATTCAGATTCGATGTTTTTATTTATACATGTTTATGTAATCCTTAACCATTTATTTGTATATTGGTATTTTTATATATGTGTATGTATATATGCAGTGTTCAACAAATCACCCAAAAATCTACTCGCCCAATCAAAAAACCTACTCGCCACCTAGTCCCGCCCCCAACCCCGCCCCTAGTCTTGCCCCCAACCCCACTTTAAAATAAAATATATAAATAAAATACATTTAATAAATTCCTAGTCAGAACAACATTCGTTTTTGACAAAAATGTATTTATTGTATTACATTATACTACAATTAGTCCGTGTGTGTGTGTGTGTATGTGTTTATGTGTGTACTGTATGTTGGATCTAGAAATAAAAAGCCAGATGTGAATGACTAGTTTCCTGAACCACGTAACCAGTGTCTGGAAGTCCCCGCTTCACAATATCTAAAGAAGCAATCCCGCCTGGGATCTTGCCTGATCTGCAGTCCCTCAATGTCCAGGTACATTCATTCCAGCAATATTATACATTGGAGGGGATGTGTTCCCTATCTGTCTTCTGGGTTAGGGGGGGTTCCGATGACTCCCGTGTGAAGCTTGAGTCAGATCTGGAAGAAAGCAGTATAAGTTATTTAAATGTAGGTATAGGGCAGTTAAGATATACAGGGTAAATAAGATATCCAGATC
>NC_134486.1:267709511-267742011 GCF_040206685.1 Ascaphus truei | reverse complement strand
GCGGTTAATGCAAAGAAAATAAAATAACTGCGCAAACCGTATAAAATGGGTTCAAAGATCAGTCCCTTCTTGAGTAAAGTCCTGCTGCCAGAGTCTCTGTAAGAGGTGATTCAACAACCTCTTGATTGTTACAGAAGAGTAAAGAAGGGGGGATCCTCCAGCGCGATGTCTTACTCAGGTTTCCAGGACACATGCAATGTAAACAGACAGAGGGACCACAATCAGGAAGGGTTAAAACACAATGGTATGCTGGAGATATGGTGTTAAGGAAGCACACTTACATTAAAACCTCTATATCCACCTTGAGTATGGTGTGTGTTTCACAGAACAACCTCAGAGAAAGGGGAGAGACAGAAAAAACATAGTATAACACCGTTTTTATTAAACAAAATTGATTAAAAAGAGATTGCCAACTCACAAGTGACCATTAAAAAATGGCATGGAATGGTGAAGTTTTCAGTCTCTGCCTGGACTGCCTCCAAGATGGTTAGGTGTCCGCGTGGAGTCTGTCCCAGTAGATGATGAAGGCAATGCAGTGGTACGGGTGAGGATCGGGTGGTTCGTCCAGACTTGTGCACAGCCTGGTCTTCCTCCCGGTCGTCAGACTCCCCACTGCTGCTGCTGCTTCCGTTGCCTGCCATCCGCGCATGCGCATGCGCTTCGGCGAAGATGTTTGACTAGCTGGGATTTCACTTTCTTCCTGGGTATGGTGGCTTGCGAGGACCAAAAAGCCGTCAGACGCGTTTCGCTAAAAGCTTCCTCAGTGACGTAGAGACATGCAGGGTAACAGCACTCCTTATACTTATCAGTTCATTGATTGTCCAATCCAACGCTGTTCCTCATTCTATCCATTTGCATAGGTAATTACATTGTTTAGATCGTTCTTATACACATAGATAAATACATAAAATGAAAATTAAAACAATAATTTAGATAGTTAGTTAAATGAATTGTTAAAACTGGTATAACGTTCTAACTGTGCTGTGAGATAAAATATGAATGAATTTTCAGGGTCTTAATATTAAATGAATGATGTCAGTTCTAACTCTAGATTTAACCCTTTTGGTGTGAGTGTTTGGAGGGAGAAGATCCAGAAGGATTCCCTTTGTGATATTTTTTGAATGAAATCTCCTCCTCTCCAATCTGCTTTTACCTGTTCAATTCCTATGAACTTTAAACAGGCAGGGTTTTTATTATGCTTAAGCCTATAGTGATTCGACACACTATGGGTTTCTAATCCGTTTTTAATGTTCCTGATGTGTTCTCCAATGCGTGTTTTTAATTTCCTTATTGTTCTTCCTACGTATTGGAGATTGCATCCACATTGCAGCACATATACTATACCCTTACTATTACAGTTAATGTGCGATTTTATTGGATATTCAAGTGATAAAACATTGCTCTTAAAAGTTGTACATTTTCTAATTAATTGAGTGTTGTTCTTACATGCTATGCAGTTCAAGCAATGTGAGAACCCTTTAGACAGTTTGTCCAACCAACATTGGTTCTGTTTAGGATGAAGGTAGCTGGAAACTAATTTTTGTTTCAGGTTTGGGGCTTTTGAGAATATCACATCTGGCTTTTCACCTACGATCTCAGAAAGCCATTGATCCTGTTTTAAAATATGCCAGTGTTTCTTTAAAATACCCCTAATTTTGTTGGACTGTGTACTAAAAGCTGTAATAAAAGGAATAAAATTGTTTTTAAATTTATCAGCTGGTATTCTCTTATTATATGTTAGCAGTTCTGTTCTGCTTAAACCTTCTACTTTTTGCATAGCTGTTTCCACTGTCTGGACTTTATAATCTTTCTCCTGAAATCTTTCCTTCATAGGTGCAATCTGAGTCTCGTAATCTTCTGGTTTTGTGCAGTTTCTTTTTAAACGTCTAAATTCCTTATAGGGGACGTTTTCAAGCCAGTTTTTCTTGTGGCAGCTATCTGCTTTAATAAAATTATTACAATTGACAGATTTAAAGTGTGGTTTTGTATTGATTTTATCCTTTTCTATAAAGATCTCCAAATCCAGAAATTCCACTTTTGTGGGACTAATGTTATATGTGAAGTTCAGATTGACATTGTTCTGATTTATTGTGTCAAAGAAATTTTGTAGGGAGATCATATCTCCCCTCCATATGATCACAATATCGTCAATATAACGGCGATAGAGCACTATAGACTATAGCGGTTAATGACCGCTAAGGTGATTAAGGGGTTAGGGGACATTACATTGGCTATTTTGATTGTTTTGTTGGTTTTGCAGCACCGGAGGGACATGGGCAGGATGGAGATGAGGATAAAGACGGCCTTCATCGTGGGTGCCTGGAAAAGGTAAGTGTAATATGTATTTACTGTATTTATTTTAATTAATGTATTTTAAATGGGCAAATGCATTATTATCCATATGTGGATAATAGTAATTTTGCCCATTACTGTATTGTATGTGTTAGGAGGCGTGGGGGATGTGTGTTGTATATTGCTATGTTTATTGGTGGCAATTGTCCCCAATAAACATGCTATTGTGCCTTAACCCCTTCATTGCCTTAGAGGTTAGTCGCTAAGGTAATGAAGCTGCTTTAATGTATTTTTATTAATAGTGTGCGGGAGGAGGGGGTCTCCTGAGCTGAACCGCATTGATTTCTGGCTCATAGACCCCCTGCTTCCCGAGTTACAGGCCCCGGTTTGGGGCATCAGTGCCAGTGTCACCGCCATCTTTATAGCGTCCACGTCGCGTCTTGGATGCTATAAAGATGGCGGCGACACTGGCCTCTGATGCCCCATAGTTGGCCCTGTAACTCGGGAAGCAGGGGGTCTCTGAGGCAGAAATCAATGCGGTTCAGATCATGGGACCCCCTGCTCCTGCACACTATTATTAAAATGTACATTAATGCAGCTTCATTACCAGATTGCAGATAGCCGCTACGGTTAGGAATTATTGTTTATTTATATGTGTGTTTTGACAGTAGTGTAGATATGTAGGGGGTCTCCAGAGCTGAACCGCATTGGTTTCAGCATCGGGGACCCCCTACTTCAGGAGATACAGGCCCCGTTATGGGGTGCTGGTATCCCCTGCAGAATTTAAATGTCCCAGTCACGTGATGCGGAAGCTTTAAAAGTGCAGGGGATACAGGCACCCCATAACGGGGCCTGTATGTCCTGAAGTAGGGGGTCCCCGGACCTGAAACCAATGCGGTTCAGCTCCGGAGACCCCCTGTTTATGTACACTATTATTAAAATGTATTTATTTTGTGTACGATCGCCTGTAACAGCCTTGCATGGAGATGCAGAATCTCCATTCAAATGTTACAGGCGGCTTATTTTTTCTATCAGCTAGCGTACGTGAAGTTGCAGTGCGCTAGCAGAGGGAAATAACATTGCACGCACGATAAGCCAGTTTTGGGCACGTCCGATAGAAAATGGGTTCAGGGCCTTAGTGAATCGCGTCGCGCCGGCTTCATTTTTTATCGGACATGCTAATTTTTTTCAAGCCAGCGCGAAAGCTCGGAGCTTAGTGCATAGCCCCCTATGTTTGTATCCATCCAGCAATATAAATGCAAGATCCTAAAATCTTCATTAGAATTATATAAGAGTGCAAGTTAGTTCTATTTTTTATGCCTTTTATGTTAGAAATACTGTAGACAATAACATTTATGATTATGTTAATAATAGACAAAAAATCAAAAAAAAATTTTTTCAAATGGAATGAAAACATTTTAGTTCCTTGGCCTTTATTTCTTAGTGATCTTGAAGTTTCCTTATGGGATCCGTCAGATACAGTAGTTAGATCATTGCTGCAATGTTCTGTTCTGGATAATTAGACATAATCATTGTGCTAATGGTAACAACTACTGTATCTTACGAAGGGAATACACATTGATGTGAAATAAAGAAAAAAACCTAATTAAACAATATACAATAACAAGAAAAAAAGATGACTAAAAATGCATGAGATGTATTTGAATGTGTATAGAGATGCAAAGTATAAGTGGTACATTACTTTTTGGGTAATTGATACTTCAATGAAATTACAAAATATACTGTAGAACATTTGATGCATTTGAGAGCTGGGGATATCAATAAAATAACTTTAGTAAAAGAAAATGGTCTAAATAGAAATATGATTCCAAAACTATCATAGTTCTTAAATGTATATAACTGGATAGCTATTTTTCCAGACAATTGTTTCATAACAGGTGATTTATTTTTAAATCTGAGCATATCAGATAGTGTTTTAGTAGTCATTTCCTTCATACTGTACCTCTAAATTAGAACTTGGTAAGGTGTCTCTATTATTATACCTATAAAATGTGATGCTTAATTTAGTGTCAGCACTTTATAGAATAAAAGTGGAAAAAAGACAAGGCTGTTGAGTGGAGTAAAGGACAGTGAGTAGAGAGTGTAGTAAATATATTTGAATATAACACATACATTTTAACCCTGACAGTTTGGGTATATTCAGGTGCATATTTGTGTTTCAAATGTAATCATGTTATTTATGATGGTATTAATTATATGGTTTGGTTTATTAAAGTAGCAACAAATACATTGTTGTTCATTTGAATTAAAGTTTATCACAAAAATGAAGCATCCATTTAAAAAAACGGTAAAAACTTTGCTACACATGATATGTTATGGTTGTCTTCTTACCTGCATACTGTATACATTTCCTATTGTGATATTTTAAGAACTTGCTATATAGCTTGGAGCTTTACCAGCTGGAACATTGATTGTTTCTATATAACTGATCATTTTGTGCTTTGCAAAATATTTAAACCTAACTTACCACTCATAAGTAAAAATTACATATCAAATGAGTCTCTGATAAAATTACTACAGATGCAGCATTATGATCTTATAGGAGTCCTGTATGTTTTGCAATTCTTGTTCAGCTGGTCCTAGCTGATTTGGAGGGTGGCTCCTCCTTCCCTAGTTTGAAGCTCACCCCCTCCCACTTTTAAATGGTTAAAGCTCACTCCATTGCACCTTCCACAACCATGGGAACTTGCATGCAGCTTGATTGCGACAAATCTAATAGAGTGCTTTTCCTGGTATTATACAGGTTAATAAGAGCTTCAAGTGTACAGGTAATTAAGAATCTATTTTAGTGTTAGGACCCTTGAGACGTGGTCGGCCTTTGAGGGGCTCAAGGGCTCAATCAGACTTAGAACTTTGCAACTAATTTTGACAGATTTATTATAAATCATTCCTCCTGATAATGCACAGGTTATTAAGAATTTATATTAGTGTTAGGGACCCTTGAGATGTGGTCTGCCGTGTAGTGGCTCAGGGGCTTACAACACTTTGGCCAAAATGTTACACTAATGTACAGGTCATTAAGAATCTATTTTAGTGTTAGAACCCTTGAGACGTGATCTGCCTTGGAGGGGCTCAAGGGCTTACAACACTTTGTCCAAAGAGTTAAACTAAAAGACCATTTTATTCAATATATATATATATATATATATATATATATATATATATATATATATATATATATATAGGCACTGTACCGTGTATTAGTGTCATTGGATGTAGCACTGAGCTCTGTCTGTGTTTCATGTTCTGTCTCTGGTTTTAAATATATATATTGCCATGCTCAGTAGCACTCCTCTTTGACACTTATACGCATATATATATATATATATATATGTTGTGGTTATTTTGGGGGTTCAATATGAGCTTATAGAGCTCCTATATGTATCACCCTTAAGAACCAATATCCCCTACCTCTTATCTCAGAGCTCTTCGACCGTCTACTGCACCGACACACTTTATTCGAGCAAATACCCAGTATGTACCTGGCAGATACCTGGAATGCGCCGCTCCTCACCTCTGACAAGCCCAGTTGCGTTTGCCTTCCCAGCCTGGGTTCATGTCTGGCTGAAGGGCGGCTGATCTGTTAAATGATAATGATTAGGATTTAATAGGCTGCAATGCTTCGCGTGTCTACCAGATGGCATAAATTCATGAATTGTAATGCAGTATATATATATATATACTGTGCAGTATTGCAGCCAGCGGGAATAAAATGCTTCAATCCCTGCCTGGAAAATAACCCAATGCACTTGGGCAGAAAACAGTCACAAACCTCAATACACCCGGGTATACCCGAATTCGTGGGACTAGCCGAGCTCGAATAAAGTGTGTCGCCAGTGTACAAGGTTCTACTATTTTTTTCAAATTTGACCTCCGTGGGGCCTGCAACCTTATATGTATACGTCAAGGGGGTGAGTGGAAGACAGCGTTTAATACCAGAGATGGTCATTACGAATATCTGGTTATGCCTTTCTGACTTTGTAATGCTTATGCTTTTTTTCAAGATTTTGTGAACGAGATTTTTCGGGATGTTCTCAACAGTTTTGTTATTGTGTATCTGGATGATATTCTTTTTTTTATCTTCTAAATTTCTTACTGAACACATCAAACACACCAAGCTGGTCTTGTCTTGCCTTCATGAGAATCGTCTCTATGCCAAGATGGAGAAATGCATGTTTCATCAGACATCCACCTATTTTCTAGGTTATATCATATCTGGTTCCGGCCATTCAATGGATCCTTATAAACTCCAGGCAATTCTGGATTGGCCAAAGCCGACATCTTTTATAGCGATTCAGTGATTCCTGGGCTTCACTAATTATTATCGTAAGTTTATTCGTAATTTTTCTTCTACCGTGGCTCCTATAACTGTTCTTACAAAGAAAGGGGAAAATAACTCCACCTGGTCTCCCGAAGCACTTCAGGCCTTCGACACTCTCAAGAAGGCATTCGTCTCTGCTCCCATTTTACACCATCCTGACCCCAAACTTCCCTTCACTCTGGAGGTTGATGCATCAGACATAGGCGCGGGAGCCATTCTTTCACAGAGGCAAAGCCCACAGGACAGACTACACCCTTGTGGATTCTTTTCCAAAAAAATTTCACCTGCAGAACAAAACTACGAAATGGGCAACCGCAAAATTTTAGCTATCAAAATGGAGCTTCAAGAATGGAGACACCTATTGGAGGGTAGAGAAAATCCCATTTCGATCCTCATGGATCATAAAAATGTATTGTATATTGAGGGGGCTTATCGCCTCGGTTCACGTCAAGCTCTTTTTTTCCCAAGATTTAATGACATAATTTCTTATATTCCTGGAACTAAGAACCTTAAGGCTGATGCACTATCCCGCCAATTTGTCCCGAAAGACAAGACAGAGGACATTCCTTAAACCATCCTACCCCCTAAATATATCCTTTCAGCCAATTTTTCGACATCTTAGACAAGATCCTGTCTTCTAAATCACGCGTTCCTGAGTGTCTAGAGGTGCCGGAAGGTTGACTATATGCTGTTCCACAGTTCCGCAAAAAAATTCTTGAGTGGGGTCCCTCCTCTAAATCGGCCAGTCATCCAGGTACGAAACGAACTTCGGATCTAATCAAATGCACCTTTTGGTGGCCTAGCATACTCAAGAATGTTGATGAGTTCATCAGAGCCTATTCTGTCTGTGCCCGCAATAAATCCACACGTAACAAGCCTTCAGGTCTGCTTCGTCCCTTGCCTCTTCCTGACCATACATGGACCCATCTTTCAATGGATTTCATCGTCAAGCTCCCTGTTTCTAGCAGCATGAACACAATACTCGTTGTGGTGGATCATTTTTCGAAGCAATCACATTTCATACCTCTCAAAGGCCTTCCCAATTCTGCTACCCTGGCTGACGTCTTTATCAAGGAGATTTTCTGCATCCATGGAGTCCCTCTTTCCATAGTATCAGATCGTGGATTCCAGTTTGTGTCCAAATTTTTGCGGGCCCTTGCTCAGAGGTTGGATAATTACTCTTTTCTTTTCATCAGGATACCATCCACAGACCAACGAGCAGACCTAGAGGACAAATCCATCACTGGAGCAGTACCTCAGGTATTTTATCTCCGATGCACAGGACAACTGGGTGGACCTGCTTCCTTGGGCTGAGTTTGTCCATAACGCCTTAAAAAACGAGTCCACCCTAGACTCACCCTTTTTTATTAATTACGGGTCCCACACGTCACGTCTTCCTACTGTATTTCTTCTATACCGTCCGGCGCTCCAGCAGCAGGTTCCAGAATTAACTCATTACAAGATTCTTGGATGACGATTCAGAACACTCTCCAAGAGGCTGTATGCAGACAAAAATCACAGGCTGACCATCATCGCCGTGAGGCACCCAAATTCAGGCCAGGAGACAAGGTGTTGCTTTCTTCCAGGAATATCAGACTGAAGACCCCTACGCGGAAGCTGGCTCCCAGATTCTTAGGCCCCTTCACGGTTCTGGAACGTAACAATCCTGTGTCTTTCCACTTGGAACTTCCTCAGGCCATGAAAATTAGGTCAGTGTTTCATGTCTCACTTCTTAAACCTGTCTTCAAAAGCTCTCAGTTTCCTGATCGATCTCACAGGCCTCCACCGGTGATGGTACAAGGCCAAGAAGAGTTTGAGGTCCAATCTATAATTGACACGAGATGGTCCAGAGCATCACTTCAATTTCTTGTGCATAGGAAAGGATTTGGTCTTGAGGAGAGGTCCTGGATACCTCACCATCAGGTGCATGCTCCCGCTTTGTTGAAACGGTTCCATGCCAGGTTACTACAGAAGCCATTTGGGAGTTGTCCTGAGACCGCCACTCAAGGGGGGGGGTACTGTAAGGAATTGGGGAACACTTCCTATATGGCGTGTTCCCTTCTTACCTGATTCTTCGCAGACCTCGGCACTGGTTGCTAATCGTACGCACATCCCTGCTCTGTTTACAGACATGCATGCGCGCAGGTCTTTTAGCCGTACCACAGAGCCTAGCTCCGCCCCCGGATACGCCACGCTTCTCTCACGGACGGCGCACACACGTGACGTCATGCACCGCACCCCAGCTGCGTGGCAACTGTTCTAAGTGTTCCTTGTCTCCTGCAGCCTATCCTGACCTCCGCGGAGACCCCACCTCCACGTCACCCTAGCCTCATTGGTTCCTGCTTGCTATAAAGGACTTCCACTTCCCTTCCTGCATTGCTGAGCATAAATCTTGTGACCTTGTGTTCCTGCATTTGTTTTGCCTTGCCTTGCTTTGCTTGTGCCTTGCTGTTGTTCTCTGTTGCTTTCCTGTGTTCCGACCTGGCTTTATTATCGGACCCCTTTCGATAAAGACCCATTTGCTTGACTATTGGACCACCTCTGGATAAAGACCCCGGCTTTCCTCTGACAACCTGCACTTCTCCATCCCATACCTCGGCTTTCGGACAATTTACCACTCTCCTGGCTCCAACCCTAGACCATGGCGCAACAGACACTAGCCATCCCATTGGCTCTGCCCCTGGATCCCGGCAAACACTAACCCACTCTCTCCAACCCAGACCCGGTTACGCTGACTATCCAACCTCCAGGCGTGTTCCCGCTGCTGTGGGTGCACAATCTTGTACTTTCCCACCTCAGTACCAGGGTCCTGCCTTGTTCATGGTGAGCACAAGCATTACAATGTCACGGGAGACCAGGCATTTACACATTTTTACCGGGATCATTCACAAAGCAAAACAAGTTAGTAAAACAAATTGTCATTTATTTCATTGAAACAGACATACACACAATGGGTTACAAAATACAGAAGAAAAACACACTTACTGGGGTTCTGGGTTACAAATCTAGACTTTCCTAGGTGAAATCAGAGGTAAAACAAAGTCTTTAGGTTGACCGGGACTTGTCCCAAAATGTCATGGAACTTGTTGTTGGAACGCTGTATTTGCTCTAGAGCTGCCAAAATCCCTTGATCAGGAGAGGTACCAAATGTCCTGGTACTGTTTCTGGCTTGCAATCCCAGCCGCGACCACTATTCTAGTTTCAGAACTTGGCACCGAAAAGTGGGACTTGGCCTTGAAGTTTCTGAAGCCGGCTCGCTGGTATTTCTCTCAGAGCATCTTTTGGTGATTTCGAATTTGCCACTGCTGTCTTGGTGCTTACAATCAAAGTGAATCTCTCGACTGGATTGGTTGCTGGCTTTCTTAGAGTATTTCAGCTCCATTCATGAAATAAAGCAAAGAAGAAATTCCGGCGGTCATTTACTTACAGTGACCGCCGGAATTTCTTCTTTGCTTCATTTACTTACCGGATTGGCAAGAGCATGCAGACCACACTACAGCAGGGAGGACAGCCCTATGTGGAGACAAGTAGGGAAACCCCAGCAGCTCTCTAGGTGGTACTGCACCGACACACTTTATTCGAGCAAATACCCAGTATGTACCTGGCAGATACCTGGAATGCGCCGCTCCTCACCTCTGACAAGCCCCGTTGCATTTGCCTTCCCAGCCTGGGTTCATGCCTGGCTGACGGGTGGCTGATCTGTTAAATGATAATGATTAGGATTTAATAGGCTGCAATGCTTCGCGTGTCTACCAGATGGCATAAATTCATGAAATGTAATGCAGTATATATATATATACTGTGCAGTATTGCAGCCAGCGGGAATAAAATGCTTCAATCCCTGCTTGGAAAATACCTCAATGCACTCGGGCAGAAAACAGTCACAAACCTCAATACACCCGGGTATACCCGAATTCGTGGGACTAGCCGAGCTCGAATAAAGTGTGTCGCCAGTGTAGGTGTAGGTGCTCCCTAGGTAAATATGAGTCATAAACGAACAGAGAACAGAAACCTAGTATGGGCACTCTAAACACCTGAGGGATGATATGATGAAAACGTTAAAACATACACTTTAATAAACAAATTAAAATAATGGGTAATAATGGGTTATAAAACGATAATTAAACACTCTGATCCTATAGGTATGAACACTTGGTGAGGTGTTCTGGATCAAAATAGTGAATAAACTGCACTTAACCACTAAATTGTGTATAGCAGTCTGAACATGTGGGTATGTTAAACCACTGTCCAGTATTACCATGACGCTGTAAATGAACACTACTGTAATAGTGTGTGCTAGTAGGTATAGACCCTAGAATGAAATATAAGCACGCTGACACGACTAGGTGGACCCTAGCCAGGACAGCCAAAAAACAAGTGGGCTAAGTATCTGGCTAGATAGTGTGGGTCCAGGCCACATGGAGAATGACAAGGAGTAGTGTGTAAAAATTGCTATGGGTATAAATGACCTTGATAAAGGGTCTAACGAATCAGCTCAGTTCCACTGGGTACATGATAAACCCCAAATGCGGTGGAGCTGAGTGGGGGGAGGTGGGGGCTCAATAATTGGTCCAGTTCCACTATGTGGACATAACATATTAGGCATGCACACTTGATATACAGATAGGACTGAACAGGCATAAGCTCAGTGTAGAGTCTGTTCATAAACCTCTCAGGTAGGTAATAGGTCTGCTGATATGAGGATGAAAAATGTCTGACCAGTACCTGTATGATAAACGGTACTGACCCAACACCAGCTCTGTTGTCAGAGCTGGTCTCTAAAGGATCAGTATTAGATGAGAGGTGGAGGATACAAAAACATAGTAACACTCTAATAGTATTCAACGGCTTGCTGCTTACATGTGGAAAGAAGTGAATTAAAGTGCGCAACTACAATCAATTCACAAGCGTGAGGTAGTGAACAGTGATGTATATAATCATTACGTGACCTTATGGACACTGGAAAATTGGAGCATCTGCAGCCGTGAGACCAGGGATGGCTCAGAACACCCCCTAAAAGTTTAGACAGACTACAAAAAAACACAGCGCACAGCGCTCATAGTGCATTAAAAAAGATATTATTAATAGCAAACAGTACAGGTAAGTATTGTGCGCACATCAAAGAAGAAATAAACAGGCATGTCAAGGGTTAATGTTCCCCATGCACCAGACAAATCGCCAAATGAGATGTCGTCAGTAATGGTACGAGCAGATTCCCGTCTCCAGATCTCCCGGTCACAAGCCAGAGTATGGATCCTGGATAGTCCCACTCCTGTAGATGGAGAGCCAAGCAAACTCGTGGTGGACAGGGATGATGACCGTTGTAGCAGGTAGAACTCTTACAATGGCTGGGTACACGTTCACAGCCCTCCAGTCCTATACTTCCAGGTCTGTGACGTCACTGGATAGCGACACAGCAACTCGCGTCGCGATCGTTTCTCCAGTAGCCAAGTTTAAGCCTGCAATAGTAGGATGAATAGTTCAATGAAGGATAGTACATAGAACCTTTCCAATGCGTTTCGAAACCTCACGGTTTCTTCATCAGGGAATAATGAAAGGTTTAAACATACGGCATTGAAATACCCCACGCTATCATCTGATTGGTCCGCCAATCAGGTCCTCCAGCCAATACAGAGAGAGCGGGGAGGAGTCAATGACCCCATGTAACACAACAAACTGTCGCTATAGGCAACATTGACAACAAAATAAACTTTAATCAAACGAACAACATTACATTATTGCATATAAGCAAGAAAAGGCTTTAGAATGAAAGAGAAAAAAAGTGTTAAGATATAAAATATACTGCACAGAGATAAACTCCCTAAATGAAAAGCATTAATGAACATAAAAAATGAAACATATAGATGAATCTTGAAAAAGAAGCACGAAGCATGTATTGAGTTAAAAAAATATATATATAAAAAAAGGAACAAAATGACTATAATGTACTAAAAAGGCACAAGTTAATTACAGAAGGAATTTTTCCCTCATTTGGACAGAAGATCAAATCAAATAATCAGTACAGGGACCAAATGTCAATGTCCTCGTTTAAACCCCCCGGATGCAGAGTTCTTAACTTATGTATCCAAAAAGTTTCCTGTACTGATAATTCTTTAACCCTATCACCACCCCTTCTATTTCTAGGGACATATTGAATACCCTTAAAAAGCAAAGAGGATGGATCCCCATTATGATGCAGAACATAGTGTTTAGAGAGGCTATGTTTAACAAAGCCAATTCTAATGTTGCGTATGTACAGTATTCTTGGATACGCACCTTAAGGGGACACTTGGTGCGCCCCACATACTGTAAGCCACAGGGACATTCTATTAAATTAACAATATGGTCTGAATTGCAGTAAATGAAGTCAGATACCTCAAAAACCTCTCCAGTAGAGGTACACATATATGATTTTTTATTTGGATGCATGTATTTGCACACTGAGCATTTTCCACATTGAAAATTTCCAACTGATTTGGTGTTTAGCCATCTTTTTTCCCCAACACATTTTTCTTTTATGTTGATGTCACTAGGGGATAAAGTATTTTTGAGATTTTTTGCTTTCCTGTATATGAACTTTGGAAATTTTGAAATATGAGCCCCCAGAATTGGGTCACTTGATAGAATTGCCCAGTGTTTTTTAACAATTCTTTCAATTTGCATCGTCATAGAGTTGAAATTGGTGATGAATGAAACATTGCATTTACCCTCATTACCCTCTAGATTTTTTTGTTTTATCTTTTGAAATAGCATTTGACTCCTATCAAGTTTTCTCACCCCATCTAAATCACTATTTATTTTTTTCAAAGAATAGCCTCTCTCTAGAAATCTAGATAACAGGTCATTCGCCTGTGTTTCAAAATCTTTCTCCGAACTGCAATTTTTTCTTAACCTATAAAATTGACCACCTGGGATATTTTGAATCCATGTTTTTTTATGATTGCTCGTGGCCAACAATAAATAGTTGGAATCCACGTCCTTAAAGTGTGTTTTGGTTATCAGTTTGCCTTCATTCGTAGCTATCAATCTCAAATCAAGAAAGCTAATTTCCCTATCATTATCCAAATGAGTAAAAGACAGATTTCTATTATTACTATTAATATATTGTATAAATTGACCTACAGAGCATTTGATCACCATCCCATATACATAAAATGTCATCTATGAAACGACGCCAAATAATAATATTGTTTTTAAATGGGTTATCATTTAGAATGTATTGGAACTCCCATTGTCCCATATACAGATTTGCGAAACTGGTGGCAAATCTTGTGCCCATAGCAGTTCCGCAAACCTGCAGGAAGAACTCGTACAGAAACTAATTGTGCTTCAAGATGAATTGCGGGCTTAAACTTGGCTACTGGAGAAACGATCGCGATGTGAGTTGCTGTGTCGCTATCCAGTGACGTCAAAAAGACCCGGAAGTATAGGACTGGAGGGCTGTGAGCATGTACCCAGCCATTGTAAGAGTTCTACCTGCTACACCGGTCGTCATCCCTGTCCACCATGAGTTTGCTGGACTCTCCATCTACCGGAGTGGGACTATCCAGGATCCATACTCTGGCTTGTGACCAGGAGATCTGGAGACGGGAAGCTGCTCGTACCATTACTGACGACATCTCATTTGGCGATTTGTCTGGAGCATGGGTAACATTAACCCTTGACATGTCTGTTTATTTCTTCTTTGATGTACACACAATACTTATCTGTACTGTTTGCTATTAATAATATCTTTTTTAATGCACTATGAGCATTGTGCGCTGTGTTTTTTTGTATTCTTACTGCTTACATGCCTAGTATGTTATGTCCACATAGTGGAACTGGACCAATTATTGAGCTCCCCCCCCCCCCACTCAGCTCCACCGCATTTGAGGTTTATCATGTACACAGTGGAACTGAGCTGATTCGTTAGACCCTTTATCAAGGTCATTTATACCCATAGCATTTTTTACACACTACTCCTTGTCATTCTCCATATGGCTTGGACCCACACTATCTAGCCAGATACTTAGCCCACTTGTTTTTTGGCTGCTATACACAATTTAGTGGTTAAGTGCAGTTTATTCACTATTTTGATCCAGAACACCTCACCAAGTGTTCATACCTATAGGATCAGAGCGTTTAATTATCGTTTTATTACCCATTATTTAAATTTTTTTATTAAAGTGTATGTTTTAACGTGTTCATCATATCATCTCTCAGGTGTTTAGAGTGCCCATACTAGGTTTCTGTTCTCTGTTCGTTTATGACTCATATTTACCTAGGGAGCACCTACACCTACCACCTATAGAGAGCTGCGGGGGTTCCCCTACTTGTCTCCACTTATACACCAGGGGTGTCTTTACCCCTTCCTACCCCCAGCACGTCGTTATATTTACAATGACAGGATTCTCACTTGGGTTGCCCAATTTTCAAGATTGGGAGACAGAGGCGGAAGGCCTATTCTCAGTAGATTATACCACACCAGAAGTAAGGGATGAACCAGAGATAGGTGACTATTTCTTGAAGCTGGATAAACTATATAGATCACAACTTAAGACCTGGTGGGAGATCTTTAGTTTAGAGAACTATTTGAGGGCAGACATAATACCTAGGGGCCTGAGGGTTAATGTACCGCCAGCTCACCACATTGTGGATGATAAATTCACCAGGTCCTGGGAACTTGTATTGACGCAATGTTCTGTTATGCTCATGACACTGTTAGTGGATCATCAAAAACAGCACCTCAAAGAGATTACTAACACAGCTTAATGAGATCACCCCTTGGAAATCCAATGAAAAGTTCACAGAACTAGAAAGTAAGCTCAAGATTAACCTAGACAAGTTTACCTCAGATCTCAAGGAACAAAAAAGGAATAAGTACGCTAGGGACAAAAAAGACTTCACTGAAGGATAGGTTTTCCGCTATAAATTCGCAAATAAGTGTAGAGGGAAAAAACCACTAAACCCCAATCAAGAGTCATCTACTTAGTGGGAGAAATATGACAGTGAGGAGGAAAGACCTAGCCAGGGCCAAGAAGACCTTTCACTTATACATTCAGCCCCTCCTCCTCCTCCTTTTTTAGATCCCAACAGGACACCATTGGGGTCCAGAGGTAGAGGAGGAAGACAAGGAGGGGAAAAGGTCTGGGTCCTAAGGTCTCGAGATACCACATCATACAGAGGGAAGAAGGGAGCGAACCAACCAAAATACTAGAGAAATCAGACAAATCCAGAATTCTTAATCTGTCAACCTTTACACTTACTGACTACCATCTTAGTGTTCTGGCTAGAGGCCTGTCCTTCTCCCCCACAACCAATATGGATACTTTTGAGTGGATAAAAGATGTCAATTTATTCGCTCGTAAGTTAAAATTACATAAATTCTTCAAACGGAGGGAAGATAGAATGCTATCAGAATGTGTGAGCCCTCTGGATGTTGCTAATGAGAATTTACTCCAAGCTCTTCTCGAGGATTCGAATAAAACACAAGGTGAGGGTCCTTACACCGACCTTAGACCTAAATCCAAGTTTATCCCGTTTGGAGATATTTTTAACCACATTGAGGTTTTTGTGGATCTTGTAACCAGGGATATTGAAGAACTTCCCAAAAACAAACATCTGAATAATCTTAGCCCCCAAGAGAAGGCAGCACTTATAGAACATGAGAGAAACAATGAAATTGTCATTAAACCATCAGACAAAGGGGGGAACCTAGTTATCATGAATAGGGAGGACTACAAGACCGAGAACCTAAGGCTACTATCTGATCGAACTTGCTATAAAGTCTTAGACAGTGATCCGACTGTTAAGTATAGCAACACCCTAATGGATATTCTGAATGAGGGCCTCGCAACAAAAGTTCTCTCCAAACAGGAATTTGAGTTTCTCATGAACAAAACACCAAGAGTGGCAACCTTCTATAGCCTCCCCAAGGTCCATAAGAACAGAATTCCCCCCCCCCCCCAGGCAGACCAATAGTGTCTGGCATAGGCAGTCTCACTGAACGAGCCAGTTCATACATTGTGATGTACTGCTGCGGCACAGTTTATTCGAGCATTTGCCCGTTCTGTGCCGCAGCAGTAGCCTGGCGCGCGCCCGAGTGTGACGGGCGCACGCCGAAGCAGCGGAAGAGCGCCCTCCGATCGGGGCGCTCTCCCTACCGCTGCCGGGTCCGCCGGGTCCCCCGGAACCCCCTGCCGCTGTCCCGCGATCGCGGGACACCAGGGCTCCCTCGGGGAGCCCCTGGACACGCGTGCAGCGGGCGCACGCTCCCGATGACGCGTGACCGCGCGTCTATGACGCGCGGCACGCCGAGGGGCGGCCACTAGCAAGCCGGGAGATTTCCCGGCTTGCGGTACCGACCACACTTCAATAAAGTGTGTCGGTAGTGTATGGGAGAATGAACCCCAAGTGTCCGGTGCTCCAAGTGCCCACAACTTAGAACTGGTAATGGTGTACAAACTGTCTCTGATGTATATGTGGAATGAAAACGGCAACTGAGCAGGCATAAAGATCCTGTGTAGAGGGAACCGGTAGCAAGGCTCTGACGGGATGACTGAATGAGATAAAAACCTGGGTGGGGGGCTAGTGCACAGGAAATAATCTGAGGACAGGAAAAGAGGCAACCATAAGCTACCCCTCTCTTGTACTCACGCTGGTATCGCCTGCTGCCCTTACCCGACCCGGTATCTTCACTGCCTGTGCCTCGCCGGTCCCATCTCCTCGGGCGTCGCGCTGGCGTGTGACGTCATCTCCAAGGGCCAGCAGCTATGCTGTGGATGAATGAGGAGTATACAGCAACTCGGCGCTCTTGAATCTCCTTGGTGCAGGCACAGAGAATGGATCCAACGCACTCGTCAGGAGGGGAGTATAGCAGTATAGTACATTATATTTACCTTCGTTATAAACTTTGCCAACCGGGTGGAGATGAGCCAATGTCAGAGGAGTATTTTGCGTACAAGCTGGGGTCACTCATGTAGTCTGCATTATATTGATCTTCATTATATATGTTGCCAATGGGTGGAGATGATCCAATGTCAGGGGTGTACAGCATTGTGTGTAACAGCTGGGATCACTCATGTAATCAGCATTATAGTTGACAGGTGCCTGGTGAAACTTGCAATCAGGTGGGGCCAGGTAGCAAGGAATGCGGTTCACCAGGTTTTCAGTCACGGTCAGCCCGTTTTGCAATAGTATTGGGAAGCCAATGTTGGTACCTGTACACTGTAGGGTCAGGAAGTACGTACTGTATGAATCATAAATGGATGAAACCAGACCTTTCTTCTTTTGAAGTCGCCATGAGCAAACATACCGGCAAAAGCTGGTAGCACAGATCAATATCCTCTTGTATTTCCCGGAGGAGGGACTGTGAGAAAAAAAACAATAAACATTAGTTAAAGTTTGCCTTATCGGATGCTTCCAGCCACGTTATTTCGGTGAAAATTTGAAGAATTCCTATTTTTCAATTATATTGTCATATATCTCTGCTAAAGTCGCGTTCTTATCTGTTCCAGCATTAATTGCAGAAAATATAAGAAACGCGTAACTACATTGTGGTTTGGTATAAGGACTTGACATGATGTCCATTCACCAAGTGCAGGGATAATAATGTAGAATAACAGGACAAGCATTGTGTATACTGTGGTGATTTTAATTATGAAAGGCCTACATTTGATAACTTCTTCAGCGACCAAGGTCAATTTACAATGGATGACTTTAGTGGCCATTCTTTTTATATAGATTTTAAATACCTGCAAATTGACTACACACAATTCACTGGTTGCCCTGTGCAAAGGGATTCACTTTTGCCATCTGGCAGAAACACACAGAACTGCACCCAAAAAAATCACAATCACAGTAATCACAGAAATCAACAATTTTAACACACAGGTGTTTTATTGCCAGCCATCTTGGAAGATTAACGAGGGAATGCCGCATGGAATACAGCAGACTTTATGAAAACGGCACCAAGAAATGGTCGAATATGCTGCTGCATCTTTATATCAGTGACATGGGGGCAGTGAAATGTATTGGAAATATCTGACAGTGTAAAATTAATAGGTAGATTAGTTTTCTTTAACTTTGTATCCCATCCTCATTTTATCAGAAGAAAAAGTTTAGTAATACAGGATGTAATTTTTATATTAAAGCAACAAAATGTGTGAAATTGTATATTGGTTAAAAGAAAATTAATCAGTTATGTAGTGTACAGTAAGACTATTATTAAACTGTTAATTCCATTTTAAAGAGTTTAAAAGCATTCTTTGATTTCTGTAGTGGATTATAGCACTGCTCCCAAGCAGTGCAAGATCTCACAACACTTTCTGTTTGTGATTATTTGTTGCCAATGTTCCAACACTTTTGTTATTAACTGTAACAATAGATTAAGTTACTATAGTAATATCAGGATACATTGGGGGTGATTCACTAAGCAGTGAGCTTTTGCGCTCGATTGGGAAATTTTGACTTGCCCGTTACAAAGTGAAGCCAAATGCGGGATTCACGAAGAAGTGACGCGCATTTTGCTCCGTGCGGGCCAAAACATGCTCAATCGTGCGAGCTGTTTTTTCCCCCCTGTTATCGTGCTTAAAATTCTAAAACGCGATAGCTGATAGAAAAAAAAGCAGCCCGTAAGAACTGCATGGAGACGCTGCGTCTCCATGCAGGGCTCTTACAGGCGACCGTACAGTATAAATGTTCATTTTAATACTAGTGTACATATGCAGGGGGTCTCCTGAGCTTAACCGCATTGGTTTCAGCCTCCGGGACCCCCTACTTCATGAGATACAGGCCCCATTATGGGGTGCCACGTCACGTGACCGGGGGATTTAAATCCTGCAGAGGGATTCTGGTACCCATAACGGAGCCTGTATCTCATGAAGTAGGGGGTCCCTGAGGCTGAAACCAATGCAGTTCAGCTCAGGAGACCCCTGCTCATGTACACTAGTATGAAAACACACAAATCAATAAAAAAAATTCATCAACGTAGAGGCTAGCCGCTATGAAATGAAGCTGCATTAATGTAATTTTTATTAATAGTGTGTGGGAAAAAGGGGTCTCCGGAGATGGACCGCATTGATTTCAGCCTCGGGAACCCCCTGCTTCCTGAGTTACAGGCCCAGATATGGGGTGCCGGTATCTCCTCCATTATTTAAATGTCCCGCGTCATGTGAAGTGGACGCTTTAAAAATGGCGGCGTTACTGGCATCCAATGCCCCATACCGGGACCTGTAACTCGGGAAGCATTGGGTCCCTGAGTCAGAAATCAAAGCAGTTCAGCTCATAAGACAACCTGCTCCCGTACACTATTATTTTTTTAAATATTAAAGCAGCTTTATTACCTAGCCGCTAAGGCAATAAAGAGGTTAAGGCCCACTAGCAGCTTTATTGGTGGCAATTTCCCCTGAATAAACCTTGCAAAATGTTCTACCCACCCCCTGTGCCCCAAACAACCCCAATACCCCCATAACATACATTACATTTGTTTTTGTTTTTTTGTTTTTTTTTAAACATTCTTTTTTTTATTGGTTTTTGTATACATACATTGGAGAAATAAACATAATGTCAACTTTTGCAGTATGCACACAAATAAACTCCCTTTGTGGGACATACAACACTAAACAGACGACGTGATGGGGAAACGACAAGACACCACAGACACTCGGACATGACTACATCGGAGAGTGGGGGAGGGGAAGGGTTGGGAGAGGGGGGGGGGGGGAGAAGGAGGGGAGGGGGGGATAGGCGATGAATCTTCATCCTTTGTCCTTCCATCCGACGCTCGTGGCGGACTGCCACTGCAGTGGTACGGCACCACCCACTCGGCTGGAGTTGTACTGCCTCTGCCACATTATTGCTACCTGTGGGATCCCTAGGTCCATGCCGTCCGACTCGTCACACTCCCAGGCACCCCTCATAGGAGAACTCACTTCCTTTAAATTATAGCCATATTGTGGTATCGTTCACCCCCTGGATGTCCGTCTGTGCCAACCAGGGCAGCCAGACTTTTTGGAATTTGTCGCCGGAGTCATTGATTAGGCTCGTTAATTTTTCCATTCGGCATATGAACCAAATTCTATTCCTGATCTTTGCTAGTGATGGGATTGCGTTTTGGTTCCATAATGCTGCGGTCTCGCACCTCATAGCTGTTGCAAAATGTGCTATTAGTCTGTTCCCTGAGCGCGAAACCTCATCTGTGGGTTTGCTTAGTAGGAACACCCATGGGTCAAGTGTAATTTGGAGGCCTAAAAAGAGCCTCTGTAGCCAATCTCTAATCTGAGTCCAAATCGGTACTATTTTCGGGCAGGACCACAGCATGTGCACCAAGTCCCCCCGTTCCCCGCACTGCCTAGGGCAGAGCGGGGAAGAGCCTGGGACGAATTTAGTTAATCTAACTGGGGTGAGATACCAGCGCAACATTACCTTATATGAGTTCTCCTTCAAGGTCGTGCAGATGGAGCTACTCGCTGCCGCTCTGAAAATCTCTGTCCAGTCCTCGTCCTCTAATGTGCACTGTAGATCCGACTCCCATTGGGCCATATATCTGGGTTTGTCTATATCTGATTTGTCAGCACCGACCACGTCTCTGTACAAGGCAGAAATTAGTCCCCGCGTGTTTGTTCCTCTCACGCAGAGCTGTTCAAACTTTGTTAGCGGTGGTCTCACCGGATGTGCGTTGTAAAATGCCCGGACCTGGAGGTATCTAAAGAATTCTGTGTTGGGGATGTCCGTTTCTGACTTTAAAAGCTAGAAAGATTTAATTGTGTTTCTACCCTCCAGATCCTTCAATCTCCTCAACCCCAATTTGCGCCACAATGGGAAACTCTTGTTCGCTAGTCCGGGAGCAAAATCCGGATTGCCAAATAAGGGGGCCATAAGCGTATGTTTGGAGGTCAGCGAGCGACTACTTTTAGATGCTTCCCAGACCGAGAGCGAGTTGAGCACAGAGGATAGTGTTTTGTTTATGTCCTTTACCCGTTTCCTCGGGTACCAGATTAGGTCCCCGAGCTCAAGAGGGGCACACATCTCCTTTTCTAGTGCCACCCACCGCCTAAGCTCCGGGTCCCCATGCCACTGCGTAATTTGGCACAATTGTGCCGCTTTGTAATAGGACATAATGCTCGGGACAGCTAGACCCCCCCCCTCCTTTGACTGCTGCATCATTTTGGCATTTATCCGTGGTTTTTCCCCTTCCAAATAAATTTCGAAATCGCTTTTTGGAGTCCCATGATATCTGCCCGAACCACGGGTATCGGGAGAGTCTGAAACAGGTATAAAATCCGGGGGAGGATGTTCATCTTGACGCTATAGATCCGTCCTAACCATGAGATACCATATGCTGCCCAGTCTTGTAATTCCTTTTTTAGAGTTTTCAATAGACTGGGGTAATTTGCTTGATATAGGGAGCCTATCTTTTTTGTGATATACACCCCTAGGTATCTTATGGAGGAGGGCCTCCACTTAAACTCAAAGTTGAGTTCAATCAGCTTCTCCATCTCTCGGGGAACATTAAGACTTAGGGCCTCTGATTTTGTCTGATTAATCTTGAACCCCGAGATCTGGTTAAATTGTTCTAGAAGCCCGAACAGGTTAGGTAGCGAGATTAGCGGCTTCGTCAGGGTTAAAATAATATCGTCTGCGTACAAAGCCACTTTGTGTTCTTGTGAGTGTATTTGTACTCCAGTGATATCTTTGTTGTTACGAATTTGGGCTGCTAGTGGTTCAATGCATAAGGCGAACAACAAGGGTGATAGCGGGCATCCTTGTCTCGTACCACTTTTAATTGGGAACAGCTCTGAGGGAAACCCTTGGTGAACCACCCGAGCTGCAGGCGCATTGTACAGCGCTTTTATTGCCCTCTGGAACTTGCCTCCAAATCCAAACGCTCCAAGCGTGGACTCCAGGTATGGCCAGTCAATCCTGTCGAAGGCCTTCTCTGCATCTAAGCTTAAAACCACGCTCCGGACCCCGTTGGCTTCCACGAAATCAATTATATCCACAATCCGTCTAGTGTTGTCGGCCGCCTGTCTGTTTGTGATGAAGCCAACTTGGTCGGGATAGATAAGCCTCGGCAGGATGACATTCAAACGATTGGCCAGCAATTTAGAGTAGATTTTAACATCTGTATTTATTAATGATATAGGCCGATAGCTTTGACAATTTGTGGGGTCCTTGTCCCCTTTATGAATCAAGGAGATCGACGCCTGGAGCATCTGTTCAGAGAAGGACTCTCCAGCTAACACTCCGTTAAATAACCGAAGCATATGTGGAGCGAGCACTCCAATAAATTTTTTATAGTATAAATTTGAGAACCTGTCTGGGCCTGGGGCTTTAGAGGGTTTTAAACCCTTGACCACTGTCAACAGTTCTTCCCCTGTGAAGTCGCCCTGAAGTGCCTCTCGCTCTAAGTTGTCCAGTTGTGGTAATTCTGCGCCTGCCAGGAATTTCCGCAGTTTACTGCTTGTCCTGGCATTGTGGACCACCTTCTCCCCATTATATAGCTGCGCGTAGAACTTTTTAAACTCGTCTACAATAATTTTGGGATTTGACGAGATCTTCCCCTCTGCCGTCCTAATAGAGTGAATATTAAAATTTGGCTGTCTGTTTCGGAGTCTGGTGGCTAGCATTGTGTCCGGCTTATTAGCTTTCTCAAAGAACTTCCTCTGTGTCCAACTCAGGTCTTTCTCAGCCCGGGATGTAAGGAGGAGGTTGAGCTCAATCCTAACATCCTTCAACTCCTTTAATGTTTCCTCTCTACCTGATCGGTTATGTAGTATAGAGAGCTCGTGCAACCTCTGATAAAGCTGGGTCATTTTGGCCTCTTTCTGTTTCTTTTTCCTAGCTGCTATGCCAATCAATATCCCTCTCATTGAGGCCTTGTGGGCCTCCCACAATGTTGTGTGGGATTTCACTGACCCAAGATTGGTTTGGAAATACTGTGATATTTCCCCCTTGACTTGTTTTGCGATTTCAGGGATTTTAATCAGCGATTCGTTTAGCCTCCAATTTGCTCCCGACCTAGGCGGATTAATTTGCGCGCATCTCAGCTCTATAGACGCATGATCCGACCATGTTATGTCATGTATGTGGGTGTCGGATATCTGTGGGACCATTCTACCAGACACAAAGAAGTGATCAATCCTGCTGTAACGGTCGTGGGGGTGGGAATAAAATGTATATCCTCGGTCTCCTTGATGTTGTTCTCTCCATATATCTATTAGGCCCATCTGTTTTAGTCCTTTTAGCATTGGCCCATTGCCCTCTCTTCTCTGACTCTGGGACAATGGGGAGCGGTCTATCCTAGGGTCCATGACTTTGTTAAAGTCCCCTGCAAGCACAACGTGACCCTCAGCAAAGCGCTGTAGTGTCTGAAAAAACTCTTCAAAGAATCTAGGTTCCCCTGTGCCCGGGGCATATACACTCGCCAGTGTCAGTCTGGTCTGTTTTAATAGGCCCACTAATACAATGTACCTCCCTCCAGGATCCCGTTTGATTTTCTCCACTTGAAAAGGGGCCCTGTTGTGGAAACAAATTGCTACTCCTTTTTTCTTTTCTTTGGCAGCGGACACAAATACCTGTCTATAATGCTTGTCTAAAAATTTCGGGGTGTTTTGGACACTAAAATGAGTCTCCTGTAAGAAGATAACATCAGCTCTTCGCCGTTTGAATTCGGAGAAGGCCACCTTCCTTTTATTCGGGCTATTGAATCCCTTAACATTCTGCGATAGGAATGTTACCGCCATGTACTTGTGTGGGGTGGGTGCCTGTGTAAATAGCAGATCTCGTGCCTACCTAGGGATATTGCTGTGTGGTGGGATGTGCGTCTCCGTCGATGATGGAGGGATTCCTTCTTTTCTTCGCCGTGAAGACCAGGGGTAGGGAGGGAAGAAAACACTAGGGAAAAACATAAAGAACATATATCAACATACAGAACCGTGTTGGTCCAGCCGGACCTCGGGTTCAGTGCCCGGGTAGGACGCTCCTCCTCTGGACCCCCCTCCCCTCTGGTCCAGCACCATGGCCTCTCTTTCAGACCACGGGTTCCCGGGACTTTGACGGTGGTGCGGGCTGGGCCCGCAACCTCGTCTGTGAAGCGCATACCTGCGGGCAGGATTGGCAACGTGCCTCCTCCCCCCGTCGGCAGCTGTTCCTGTCAGCTCTAAACTCCTACTAAGCTTATCTATATCTATAACTAACTCTATAACTGCCCTCCCCCCCCCCAATGATTACCCACCCCCTAAACCCCTACATCATTTCCCCTGAACGTTGGGACCTCATCTGCCCCCTCCTATTTCTAATACTGTTTGCAGTCTTCTTTGCAATTTAGCCAGCTTCCTATATCTGCCTAGTGGTGTACCCTCCCGAACCTCCCCCCCTCCCTCTCAGGATCCTCATTGCGTTAGCGTTCTCCCTCTGCATGTGGGGTCCTTATCGCTGTCTCCCCCACCGTTGTTTTCCCTCTTAATTCCCCCCAGCGACAGATCTCATGCTCCCCCTGCCGGAAGTTCCACATCGGGGGCTGCGGGCATTGACACTCCAGCCTCTGAGGTCTCGCTGGCTCCGATAGCTTGTCAAGTCTCGCGTGAGTCCCGTAGAGCGGTCATGTCTCGCGCGACGCTGTCGGTGACGTCACCAGGGCAGGCGAGAGGATCGCATTCGTGGGCTGTCTCTCGGTGAGTGAGGGCGGGTAAGGAGGCGGGTCGTCCCCGCGGAGCAGATCCTTCGCGCCAATTCCTCACCGCCATTGATGTTCCGCGCCTCATCTACTTCTTCTGACCCAGGTATGAGCGAACGGCCATTTTATGGGTCTGCCTTTATTACATAGGATTTTGTTTTTCTGCTGGCCGGATTTGCAGGAGGGCGCCAACGCGGCACTCTTTGGGATGGGTGTTAACGGTAACTGGGACAAAACGGGTAATTAAGTGAGCGATGGTTTGGGCATGTAGTGCCACTGCTGGGTATTTTTCCCCCCTTTATGTTGTTTAGCCGCTTTAGGCTCTAGCTAATGCAGTCCCTGTCGCCCCTTCCGCCTTTTTATCCCTCGCCGAGGAGGGCACCTCCACCCAGGGCTCCACGTTCGAAGAGGCCGTCTCTTGCCTCTCTGCTTGGGTAGTGTCAGACCTTCGAGGAGTATTGGGCGCCCCCTTAATCCCTAGTTTCTTGAGGAAGGCCGCGCTTTCGGAGGGATGCCTCAACACGTGGGAGCGGCCATTTCTAATCACTACCAGGGCAAAGGGGAAGGCCCACCGGTACCTAATGTCTCTGTCTCTAAGTTCCTTCGTGACCGGCAGCACTGCTCGTCGGCGTGCGAGGGTGAGGGGGGAGATGTCTTGAAAGACGGTTAAAGTGATCCCTTCAAATGTTATATGTGGGGTGGCCCTTGTGATTCTGCTCACCTCCTCCTTCGTTTTGAAGTGGTGCAGCCGGAGGATGACATCCCGCGGGGGGTTTGACGGCAGAGGCTTTGAGCGAAGAGCCCTGTGGCAGCGGTCCATCGTTAGTTCGGCCTCCGCTTTCCCCGGTAGCAGGGATGCCATCCACCGGCTGAGCAGGGCCTCGGGATCCATGATTTCCTCCGGTATCCCCCTCACGCGCAGGTTGTTGCGCCGGTCCCGGTTTTCATTATCCTCTTGCCTGGCTTCCAATTCCGCGATCCTGGCCTCTAGAGCCCCCAGTTTTGTGTCCGTCTCCTGATGCAACCGATGGCTGTCCTCCATGCGGTCCTCCAGCTCACTGGTGCGGGTGCCAATCTGTATGATGTCTTTTCTGAGGCTTTCCACTTCGCCTCTGAAAAAGTTTTTAGGTCCGTGAGGAGCCTTGCTATCTCTTTTTTAATGATTTTAGTGTGGCCCGCGGATGCACCCTCTGCTTCCTGCGCCGAGTCAGAGTCCGAGACTGCAGAGTGATCAGTAGTTCCCGCTTTGCTCGCGCCGGCAAAATATGACCGGACATCTGTCTTGGCCTTTGGTTTTTGCCTCCGTGTCGCCATCGCTCCGCTGATGGGGTCAATATGTTCCCTGAGTTATTGGGGTTCCGTGCGTGGTGTTTTTCAACCGAGCTGTTTGGTTTGTTACCGCTTTAATTTTATAAATCTGCCGACGGGTAATGGAGCTGTGTGTTCACACCACCATCTCCAGCCCGCCGCGCATGCGCTCTTCTGTTTTTGTTTTTTAAAGCATTGGAATGTTATTATAGGCCGGCGGGGGCCCTCGGGTAGTCCCCGTGGGTGTCCGGGGGCCTTCGGGTGGTCCCTGCAGGTGTCCGAGGGTCCCTGCTGGCCCGTGGTACCAATCCTATGCTTTAAAGAAGAAAACAAAACAGGAAATATATACACCCCCTCCCCCATAACAGATACAGTACAGTAATGGGCAAAATGACTGTTATCCAGATATGGATAATAGTGCATTTGCCCATTTAAAATAAACCATTAAGCTGCGGAAATAAAATAAATCAAACTTGCACTCACCACTGCAGGATGCCATGATAAAGGCCGTCCTCATCCATATCTGGATAATAGTAATTTTGACCATTAATGTACTGTATGTGTTAGGGGATGTGGGGGGCGTATTTATTTCGAAATAATGCCTGTTATGTTTTTTTGGCCGCACGATTTGTATCTCAGGCCAGTGGGGACCCCGAACTTCCGCGAGGATCACCCGAGGGCCCTGGACTTCCGCGGGATAACCTGAGGGCCCCAGACTCCCGCGGGGATCACCCGAGGGCCTCGGACTCCCGCGAGGATCACCCGGGAATACCCGCCGGCCTGTTGTGTTAATTGTGTGGTGAAAAAAACGTAAACAATGATTTTATTCATGGCTCTATTTCTTTTGCGCCAGCCTTTAGCTGGTGCAAAAATCTGGAGTGCTTTTAAAGTACGATTCGCTTATCACTGCTTAGTTAATCGCGCTGACTGGCAAAAAAACTGCGCTTTTCTGTTTTTTGCCTGATCAAACAATTTTTTTTCAAATTTTTTGGGGAATGAAAAAAATGTATTTTAAGGCCGATAAAGCACTGTTATCACTGCCTAGTGAATCGCGCAGCAGGCAATATAGGTCTTAAAAGCCATTTATCGTACTTAAAAGCAGTTACACTGTTTAGTTCAGTAAAGAAGCAGTTATCACTTAAAAGCAGTTATCACTGCTTAGTGCATAGGCCCCATTTTAACTCCTGAGTTTGTACAGTGACTGGAGGATTAATTGAAACTGAAAGGCAGCCATTATATTAGGCACACAATTAGGGTTTTTACAATTTATAACAGGAGCACAAAATGATTGCCATCTTAGGTAAAAATGTAGAATTATACATGCCATGTGCTTTACATATAAAAAAATAATTAAAAAAGAAAAAGAGGAGGAATGTAGTATGGCTGCTTTAATTTTAGATGTTTATAATGAATGAAATAAGACAATTATAGCAATAGAATGCAGGTTTTATTCTATTACAGATGCACTTTAGGTCTTTTACAATTTTTCCACAGTTGTCCGGAAATGCTACAAAATCAGCAACATAATTTATGCCACATTTTTACACAGGCTTTGAGTAATAATAAGATTATACTATTTATTTCAGCGCATTTCATTCTTCCGACTGCTATAAATACGGAGTTAAAATTTACAATTCATGACATGAATAAAAAGGCCACATTTGGCAAGTTACATCTTATTCGGGACTCCATATCCTGCAGACTACATAATTTAAAGGAGTTTTAGTCAGAGAAGATGTTCACAGACTAAGATTCGTGCCAGTCCCCTGTGGCTGTGGAAGCAAAGTGGTATGGAGAATTAGTCTCCGTGTGAGATGGAACATGTGTTGTTCAGTAGTCTTTGTTCACAAAAGATCTGCCTGTCCATAGTGATTTGTAGCTCTGACATCAGAAGACAAGTGTTTATCCGCAGGGAAGCGATATCGTAGTTGTGAAACTGGTATTCCCTATCTGATAAATACGTTAAGCATCTGGATTGTAATAGTACGAAATGCCTTATATCTTTAACTTGAATCATTATGTGGTGAAGTGGCCATATTGAGAAAACCTTATGTGATAATGAATATCTTCCCACTACCTGCTCATTTTCCGAGATGAAACACAGATATTGCATTTGTTAAATGTTCTACGTTCTAAAGATTTTTGAGGAAGATTGGGAAAAAAAGGAATGTTGGATCTTCAATGTATTATTTTTATTCAATAAATGACTACAGTGTTAATGCATGTGCACATATTATGTACACATATTAGTACACATATGTACACACATTTTATCTATGCAAAATGCTGGTACTAATCTTTAAAGATACATTTTAATGAGTTAACATTTGTCTAAGCTGCTGCATATTATAAATAGTGCAAATAACTCATTGGGGCTGTATAACATTGTTTCTATAACCCCACACAGCTTCCTTTGTGCAATGCAATGTACATCCTACTAAAATATATGTCAATCAACAGCTGTCTTAATGTTCTTATTTGTCCCTAATGACTCCTGAAATTGACTAGTGATGCACACACTTGTACACATGTATGTAATTATGTTTCATAATGCATTCTTTAATATGACTAATGATATCAATGTGAAATTACATTACATTATTCCACTTGAAAAATAACTAGTGGTGACATACTAGCTGTAGGTACAAGTGTTACTGTTGTATCAAGGTGAGAAATGTCTGCTAGATAAATGCTTTACATTTTCATGGGAGTTTAAAACCATATCTGCTCCGTAGCTCTGTATAATTTTGGTGGTTAAAACATACAGTGGTCCTATCCTATAAATTTTTGTTGTCTACATTAATAATAATAAAAATATCCTTTTTTAAGAAATCCATTGATATAAGTTTAGCCCCCCTTCCCCGTGACTAAGGGAACTACGCGTGCTGAATACCTGTCTGGCATACAGGAGGCATAATCCTCCGCCACTGGGAGTCTGGGGTGATCATATTCTATCAGTATACAGCGCCTCCACCTGAGAGGGATCCTAGCACTGCAGGATCACCCGTCTTCAGGAACCAATGTAGTCAATGAATAAAGATACAAACAGACGTTTATGACTACTTACCTTTACTAACACATATATCTATAGCAACATAACAATACAGTCCTGCATACAGTATAATAACAATAATAACCACACAGGGTGGGTGTCCCCCAAAGTACATAGGGTGCTTGGCACCAATCCCCATGTAAAGGAGTGCTTACCACAAACAAGGTGTGACCATGAGGCCAAGGTGGGGATTTGATATAACACCAACCCACAGCCGTATGTGTGCATCTGGAGTGTAGATTGGTCGAGGTAGGAGAGGTCTGGATGGTCAGTAATACTTGCCGAGGTCGGTGTTGGAGAGTAGCGGATCTTAGCCATGGTCTGGATTAGAGAAAGGCAGACTACGTCGTAGTACTTTCACGAGGTCAGTATTGGAGAGGTGCGGATCATCGAGGAGCTAGACGGGATAAGGATGGAGAGGTGTGAATGGTCGTACATAGACGAGGTCAGGAAAACAGAAGAGCGGAGTCCGGAGCAAAAGCTAAGGTCAAAAACAAGGATCTGGAGACACAACAAGACTGTGGAGGCAAGACAGCAGTGAACACTTTGCTAGCAGGAAGGTTTATGCTCAGCCTATGAACTAGTGAAATGGCTGAGCATATAAGGCAAACAGGAACCAATGAGAACAAGGCAAGAAGAGGTGCGTCAGGAATGGTTGCTGCGATTGGTGCAGGAGACAGGTGTGGGAGGGCTTACAGATGGAGGCTGGTGACGCTGTACCAGCGCACGTAGAGTGGGTGTCCCACACGTACGTGATGTACTGATGATGCCCACGTGTGGACGCAACTCGGAGGCGGGACCGGAGGGCTTGGCAGAAACGTCCACGCGTGATGCGTGCCTGTAGTCCGACGGCTGACAGATGGCCCAGGTGACGCACCGCAGGAGGCAGGGGAAGCGGAGCACCCGATCGCGGGCCAAGGTAAGGAGGGGGTGTGCTGAGGGTAGTGGGACTCATGGATCCTTACATACCCCTGGTGTCCTCCCCCAATGAGAGTCAGTCCCACCCAAATATAGGGAGTAGGTTGGTGCACTTTACCTCCCCAGGCACTCCAGTACCAGGGTACCGCTAAATGACACAAGAGACCTGTCTGATACCACGATGTAGGTCTCCACAAAGCCGCCTCATCTGATGCGTCCGGTCAACCTCTGAGTGGGCTCCAGCTTGAGTGTGTCCCTGTAAAAGTCTATTGATGTACCGTTGGTCTTATCCCAAACTGCAGGCTGCGCACACCGCATGGCTCCTTTCTCCAGCGCAGCAACACTCACTATCTAATACAGTGGGAAGCGTCCCTATGTAGGGTCTTCCCTAGAGCAGCCACAAACTTAGAAGGACTAGGAGCCAATCTGGGGCCTGGGGGAATATCTGTCCTAGCCCGGGAGCCACTAGCACCCGGATACTACCTTCCCCTTCTGTCTATTAGCTCCAACTGTCAGACCCTCTAAAAGGCAGTCACTCTAACTGCCAGAACACTAACTGCCAGAACTCAAACTGCCTCCGCGCGCACTTCTTCACTACAAACTGTGTCTACCTCCTGCAGTAGATTCGGGGAGCCCTCTTGACTCTGGCTTCCCATGTGATCTGCAGCCCCTAAGGCTGCTGGAAACTGTAGACCCTTGCAGAGCTTCTCCATTTGCTGCCACAACTCGGCTGTATTGCGAATGCGCAGGGACCCCACTGCACATATGCGAAAGGCAAGATGGCCACTGCCTGTGTTCCCGTATCGCCCCGGATGTCCGGTGATACCTGACGGCCCTGCAACCCCCCCACAGTGCACCAGAGCATCTCCCACTGCAGCCACAGCCCCCCCACAGCACTACAGGCACTTGAGCAGCTTCCGTAGCAGTCCGCTACCCCCTTAGGACCCAGAGGTGAGGGGACCTGGATACCTCAGGTTCATTTAAGGAGAATAAAATTTACAATATAAGTTTTCACTTTTCTTACCCTAGGCATACCAATTGCATAATTTCCTTTAGAATTTCTACGTGGTTCACAGAGTCAATAAAGTATATGTAAACTAGACATTTTATGTACATTATATGTTATATGTTTCCTCAAGCTGTCATTTTAGAAATCAATAGAAAAATAAAAGCGTTACAGACATACAGTAATTGTGGTAATGGTAAAGGGGAAAGCCTTTCTGGTAGAGAGCCTGTAATTTATTATTTACATTGTGAGAGAAATCAATAACTTTCCTTGGAGATGTTTTAGAATAAATCTACATGTTCTTTTAAAACAACGTATGAAAAGCAAGTTTAGATGATGGATGTTGGTCATTGAAATAGACTTCAGATAAGGCAGATAGGGAAGGAACACTCATCTTGGTCCTGTTGAACATGTAAGGCCTAGATCCAAATCTTGTTAATTGCTAACAGGTATTGTATCTTCACATCTCACTAACGCTGTGTTAAGGGTTGGTTTCAGCTGTAATGAGTCTTGCACTATAAGGGCTTTTGGTGCTACAGTAAAGATGTGCAAAATAGATGTTCCCTCTAACAATGCCTATCACCAGAGCTCTTTTATACAATAGTTAACAAAAGAAAATAACAATGCATTAATTAGGTCATACCTTAACATGGTGTTAGCTCATTCCAGACCCTGAAATATGGGTTTTGTTTTATAGGAGAGAAAGATAGAGAGGCAACAAGTGGAGTAACCTGTGCAAAAAAGGGAGCATGCCTGAGATACCTAGAATATATGCAAATTTGAATATGAAAAGTATATTTAAATCATTGAAATGAGCATATCTCCAAGGTATCTTATGTGTGCTTCTTTTTTTGTGCAGAGGTGTCTCTCGAATATATATTGTATAAAGGTGTGTTTCTGCAGGTATAAGTAATCCAGTCTTCTCTG
>NC_134486.1:267612011-267704511 GCF_040206685.1 Ascaphus truei | reverse complement strand
GCCCGGGTATTTAAATCCTCTGGTTATTTCACGTGGACGCTTTAAAAATGGCGGCAGTAACGGCACCCGATGCCCCATACCAGGGCCTTTAACTCGGCAATCAAGGGGTTCCTGAGGCTGAGATCAAAGTGCTTCAGCTCATGGACCCCTTGCTTATATGAGTAATCTAACAATTTGGTATGTGTCTGTATGCTGACTCCAATCAATTGAGAGATCATTGATAATCTAATTAACTATTTGGTGTGTCTGATTTGAATAGGCAAACCCCTCCCTTAAGTGTTAGTCAAATGCATGTGATTAGGGTACATAAGTCAGTGTAACTTGGCTGTGAGCCATATGGCTGTGTAACATAAAAAGAGTCACATCTTAAGCGTCATATCTAAAGTGTATACAAGAGTTAATTTTGGAGTGAAATTGGAGGTGAAGATTGGAGGAAGATCGGGACTCTGCATTACAACTTTGCCACTGTGAGACATTCTCTTTTAACATCTGTGATTATTTGTTCATTTTTATCCTCCATTACCTGTGAAGTCTCTCCTCCTGCATCTTTCCTGTTGACTGTTTCCTCACTCCTTTGTGAATGTCTCTGTTCCCTCCAACTTCCCCACTACCCACTGCACCATTATTTATACAACCCTCTCCCAACAACCTCAACATCCCTCAATAAAAAACACCCACACAAATCCTCTATTCATTCCCTCTATCTACTCCTTCCCACTTCTGGGGATCTCCCCATAGCCTGAAGTCAGACATACACACCTGATCTCACTCATGCTTCCCTACCATCTCTTCCCCTGTAAATGGTGTTAACCTTTTCATTTAGTAATGACCAGCCTTAAATCTCACCCACAAATCCAGTATCCCAATAGTCTGCACTCATGACTATTGTCCCACACTCAGTCACTCCTACCACACATTGTGACCAAGCACTGCCATCTACAGCACGTACTCCCTCACCTGCTGTCTCTGTAAGTTTCCCATTAAACCTCTTAGATTGTAAACTCTTCGGGACAGGGATTTCCTTTCCTATTGTCTGATTTTGCTGCACTTAATGTATTATTATAATTCCCTGTACTGTATTCTTTGTGAAGCGCTGAGTACACTTTTGGCACTATATAAATAAAGACATGCAATACAATACAATGAGCATGAGGTACCCACTGTACAAATGCATGTGTGAAGGGTGGGTACAGTGGGTCTAGAGTGGGTGGTTAGGCCTCCTGGGTGGGTAGCATGGCAGGGTGCGTTAACCCCTTTATTACTATAGCAGTTATTAACTGCTAAGGTGATGAAGGGGTTAGAAGACATTGGATTGTATTTATTACTGTATGTATGCTTTCTGGCAATGGAGGACATGGCCCTGCAGCAACCTGATGAGGACGCCCTTCATATTATCAGGGGTAAGTAGAACTGTTTTGATTTCCTTTATGCTGCATGGCTAATGTTGTGTTTAATAACGGGCAAATCTATTATCCATATCTGGATATAGTTATGTTGCCTATTATTGTACTGTATGTGTTTGGGGGGGGGGAGCTGTATTTATTTAAATGTAGGCCATGTTTATTTTTTAAATGCAGTATTGGTTACTGTAGGCCAGCTGGGACACATGGGGACCACCCAAGGACACCCGGACACCCACATGGACCACCAGACACCCACAGGGACCACCTGATGACCAACGGACACCTGTGAGGAGGAACTGGGGACACTTATGAGGGCCTCGGGGACTCACAGGGACCACCAGAGGGCTCTCAGCCCCCATGGGAACCACCTGAGTGCCCCAGACTCATAGAACCACCCGAGGGCCCCCAGACACCCGTGGGGATGACCCGGGGATACCCAGAAACCCACAGGGACCACCTGTGGACCCCATTGCGGCCCATAGACACCCTTGGGGACCACCTGGATGCCCACGAAGCCTAGTGGGGACATCCCAAAGGCTCCTAGATACCCTTGGTACCCCCGGGGTGCAATGTGGGGCCTGCGGACACCTGTAGGGACCATCCAGGGACCCCCACCGGCCTTGGGTATTAATCATGTGTGTAAAAAAAAATATTGGTTTTACAGTATGTAGGGGCATAGGGGGTGGGTTGTGTATTGGTGTTTATTAGATATTGTAATGGTTTATTGGGGGCCTAGGAGGTGGGTAGTAGGACTGATGCGTGTACTTTTTTTTTTATTGTGGGTAGTGGTGGTCTGTGAAGGGGTATTAGCCCCAAGGATGAGTGTTTAGGCTTACCGGGTGGGTAGCTGGAGAGGTTAACCCCTTCATTAACTTAGCGGTATTAACCACTAATGTGATGAAGGGGTTAAGTCCACCCGCAACCCCCCCGCAAGGCCTAAACACCCACCAAGGCCCAAATATCACCTTCAACAAGCCTGGCACTAGTGGTCAACCCATTCATTGCCTTAGCGGTTAGCCGCTTAGGTAATGAAGTTGCCTGTAAATGCATTTTTCATGCATCGGATTCATGCTGTGGGTCTCCGTGCTGATATTAATGGATATTAGTTCCGGAGTCTCGCGTCATCAATCCGATCAGGAAACATGCATTTTATTTTCTAAGTGCCGCCTCGCCGCTGATCGGCAGCTTCTCCCCACCTTCTTGCCAACTTTTTGTGGCGGGATGATTTGGAGAAGAACTTTCAATTCTAAAGTGGCGATCAGCCACGATAAGCTCATCGGGGCTTATAGAATTGTGTGTTTGAAAAAAATGTGGGATCAGTGCCGAAAAGTGGCTTATCGCCGTACGTCTGCCGATTTTTTTTTCCGGCAAAAAACCCCACAGAATTTTTCTCTTATCGCCAGTTTATTTGCTTATTGAATCGCTGTAGGCTTTTTTTGGCGAGAAGCTGGCGATAAAGGGCTTATCGCTGCTTACTGCATGAGTCCCAAAGTGTTTCTGCAGATGGAATATCGTGCATTTGTAGGGTACCAAATACAGTAAGTCTTCCTACATCTCTATATACCCACTATTTTTGATGCTCATACTATCGGACTCTATTTTTCATCAAATTTGGATTAATTTTGACAGTAGAAAATAGTAAAATTGCAAGATTAAAGCTAAAATTAGAAATACTTGTTTTATAAAATTGTAGTATATAAATATCTGCTTGTTCTTAAGAAAGCCCTGGATCCATAAGGGGAGTGGCCCATGACTGAAGGCAAAGGAGCCCCTCCCCTAAGAAGTTGTGAGGTCAGACCAAGGGGAAAGGGTGTTAAGAAAGGATACTTAAGGTAGGGGGAAGCATCCTTCCTTCCTCTTTCTTATAGGATCTGCCGGAGTGATGTCCCACCCACCTGCCCTGTCTATAGGCATGAAGGATGGTGTATTTTGAAGGAAGAATTGGGATTCTGATTGTTATTCATCACAGCTTGGGAATTTTGTAGTGGGAGCATTGTTTAGCCTGGGGGTAGGGGGGGGGCAATGACTCAGTCAGTAATGGCTACTGGAGGGAGATCTCAGATCTTGTAAATGCTTAGGGCCTCATGCAGAAAGCACCGATAAGGCTTTTTTCGCCATTTTCCGCCAAAAATGCCTACCCAATTCAGTAAGCACCGAAAAGTGGCCAAAATCGGCAATTTTGGTTCCGAATAAAAACTTATCGGCAGCCGGGTGCCGATAAGCCACTTTTAGGCACTTTTTGAAATCGGCTGAATTCTAGTAGCCCCGATCAGCTTTTCGGTGCTGATCGGCACTCTAGAATTGAGAATTTAATGCCAATTCGTCCCGCCAACTAAAGTTGGCATGTTGGTAGAGGAGAAGCATCGGCAAGGTTGACACTTAGAAAAATTCAGGCCTTTTTCCTGGCTGGGATTGATGCCGGGGGTCTCCGGAGCTGATACCCATTAATACCAGCACCGGAGCCCAACGGCATGCATCCGAGGCAGGAAAAATGCATTTAAAGGCCACTTCATTACCTTAGCGGCTAACCGCTAAAGCAATTAAGGGGTTAACCAGCCGTGCCAGGTTTATTGTGGGTGAAGGGGGTTGGTGAAGGGGGTATTTGGCCCTTGGTGTTTGTTTAGGGCTTGCGGGGGGTTTGCGGCTGCACTTAACCCCTTCACAACCATAGCAGTTAATACTGCTATGGTCAAGAAGGGGTTAAGCCCTCCCGCTACCCACCCGCAAGCCCTAAACAAACCACCGTTGGGGCTAATAACCACTTCGGCCACCCCCGCTACCCACAATTAGAAAAATACACACACAACATATATATAACCACAACAACCCCTATACCCCCCTTACATACACATATATGCACATCAATGATACTATAGGCCTGATTTGGCCGTGAAAACCATGTGATTTGGGGGGGGGAAATTAATTTTGATGACGTCATGTAAAGGCAATGACGCCATCCAATCAGAATGGCTGTGCTTCAATTGCCTTTAAGATGACGTCATGAAAAGAAAATGGCCAGCCTCACATGGTACGGTAGCCAATCAGAGTGTGGGAACTACATCCCTACTCTGATTGGCTCTACTAGAGCACGTGACAGAGGCTTTGGGGAGAATTGATGTGACATCATTGAAAGCCTGTCACATGATACTAGAGCCAGAGTTGGGATGTATTTCCCATGCTCTGATTGGCTACCGTACCATGTGAGGCCGGCCATCTTTCTTTTCATGAAGTCATCTTAAAGGCAATTGAAGCACAGCCATTCTGATTGGCTGGCGTCATTGCCTTTAAATGACGTCATAAAAATTATTTTCTCCCCCCCAAATCACATGGTTTTAACGGCCCAATCAGGCCCGTGGGAACCATATGAAAATGTGACGTCATAGGCCTATAAAAGCCTATGTCGTCTCATTTTGAAGGCAGACGCCGAGGAGGAAGGACCTCCTACAGAAGAAAGAAGACCAGGGCGTGGCCAAAGAAGAGAAGAAGACCCCGGAAGAGAGCTGAAGAAGATACAAGAAAGAAGAATACAGATGAAGATGGATTACAAATAGAAGACATAAGTGAAAAAACGAGTGACGCCGCGACTCCTCTAAACAGCCAAACGCATGTAGAAAAATAAAAAAACTTTATTGATCAAACAAGTGAACAGCCATAGTCATCCTCTGCTACCGGTTAAAGGGACTTATTTACGGGCATTTCCCTGGACGTGCCCGCGGGTATTTCCCCCGGTCCAAAGCCCCCCGCCCTGTCTTAGTCTGCACGGCTATATCTTGGTTGCCTATTGTCTTTACTACTCAAAGGATGTCCACCTCTTGCTGCCATGGACTTGCATAATTAAAACCACCACGGTTTTGGTAGCCACGGTTTCCCGAGGGGTCCGTTCCCCTATCTCTTGTCTACAAATAGAAGACCCCTGGATTGTTATGGATTATTATTTTATGTTTTATTATTTTATGGTCTATTATTTTATGGGTTCCTGTGCGTGGATTGGTTCGAGAGTAAGCTGTTCAACGGGAGTCGGTGAGTGGGTCAAGTAATGGTAAGTGAACAAAAGAAATGTATTTTATTTAACTTGTTCAATTTTTTTTTGTTTTTTTACATGTTTTTTTTTTTTTTAAGATCATTTCTTGCCACTGTATGTATGTATGTATGTATGTATGTATGTATGTATGTATGTATGTATGTCTAGATTGATATATACATACAGGGTAAGAAATTATTTTGTTTTAAAAGCTTGTTTTGCAGTATTTAAAATGATTTTGGCTATGCTGATATGCATAAATGTGTGTGTAATGTATTTTCGAATTAGATAGATGTAATTTTTGGTCTTGTATGGTGTACTTTAGGTCATAGTGAGGCTTGCTTTTGTATATTGTATTCTTTTTGGTACTTATATTTTGTCTGATGGTAACTTGTTCTGTTTAACGATTGAAATAGTTAATTGTTTAATTGTTATGGGTGGTAATTAAATTTTTTAGTGATTTGATTAATGAATGCTAATTGATTTATGGTGACTTGATATGTTTAAATAGTATACTTGTTTGGATGTATTGGTATTTTTTTTGGAATATTTTACAGTTAACATTGATTTCCAGAGTGTACATGGTGCATACATTGTATGCATCATGTATACAATGTAAATGCAATGTTTTGATTGGCATTTGAGGCTTTTGATTAGAAGATTGGATTTTTTTTTTAACATATGATTTTATTGTACTGTGTCTGTATGGAGAAGTGGTATTTGTAGTAGAGCATGTTTTTGATAAACCTTCAACATTTATTTGTATATTGGTTCATCATGTGTGTGTGTGTGTATATATATATATATCACATTGACCAAATATAGCAGGCTAATTTTTAAGTTGATAATTTTGTATGGCCCTCGAATGATTTTATAAATATCAAAATGGCCCTTGGCAGAAAAAAGGTTCCCCACTCCTGGTTTAAATAGTATACTTGTTTGGATGTATTGGTATTTTGTTTGGAATATGTTATTGTTAACATTCATTGGCAGAGTGTGCATGGTGCATAGATTGTATGCATCATGTATACAATGTAAATACAATGTTTTGATTGGCATTTGAGGCTTTTGATTGACATTTGAGGATTTTGATTGGAAGATGAGATTGAATTTTTAAAGGAAATATGATTTTATTGTACTGTGTTTGTATGGTAGAAGTGGAATTTGTAGTATAGCATGTTTTTGATAACCCTTCATCATTTATTTGTATATTGGTTCATCATGTGTGTGTGTGTATATATATATATATATATATATATATATATATATATACAGTGGCGACCAACTTTATTCTTACTTGGCTAGCGTAGCGAATTTCAGAAGATCCCGGTGATGTGCGGTTTTGTGTCGTTTTCTCCCGGGGTGTATAGCGTTATTTTCGCGGCTGTGATTTAAGCATTTTATTCCCGCTGGCTGCAAAACTGCAATGCCGTGTAAAAACGCATGGGGGCGTTTGCAAGCTGTTGTCTCTGAAGTTTCATACCTTCGCGGTTCAACCTACAGTACACAGTCTGTGCGTGCGCGCGCGGTAATTGTAAAATTGCATATTTAATATATTTTAAAGTACAGTACTGTACAGTATATGCTCGGACCCTGTTGGGGTGAAGTGAGGGGGTTCCTAACATCTGGGGGAAAATGAATTTTAATTCTATGGTGAGTACTGTTTTGTTGCCGTATTATTTTGGTGGGGCTGGCTGGGTACTTCTTTAGGGGGCTGACCATTACTGTACATTAAAACTTTTCTTTTTTTTTCCTCAGAAAAGAAAATGGCTAATGGGGGGATTTCGATGGATAATATTGTACTGTATGCTGATGTTTTCCGCCCGTACAGTATACTGTGTAATAAACCCGAATAAATAAAACTATGCATTTATTCTACATGTTCAGTATCGTTTCATTATGTGTCTTCCACAGTATACTGTACAGTGGTATACAGTGCCTAACATCTATGGGCAAAAAGAATTTTATTCCTAGGTGCCCTAGAACAGAAGTTCCCACGCCAATTGCCCGTGAACTTGACCGCGGCCCTAAGTAGTTCCCACGCCAATTGCGCGAATATAATGTAAAATAACCCGTTCTGTGGGTCTGAGCGGGTTGAAATTTACCAGGTCCTCATGCGGGAGGACCCTTGCCATAGTGGCAAAATATCAGCCTTGCACGACCCCCGGAACCGGAGGTACCAAAAGACAGTTTAAAAGCACATTACCAAAGTGGCTTTTTTTCTGCCAAGCAAGTCAATGGCAGAAACCTAAACTTTAACATCACCCTGACTCCGTTCTGTTGCCACGAGAGGGTCGCAATTTGCCATGCAATCCTGCCGCAACTTGGACTACATGGTCACCGAATCTGAGCCCTCTAGGTCGAACAGAACCGGAGTTGTGGGTTCCAGGCTTCTGCTCATTCTGACTTAGCCGGTTCTAAGCTTTCTCTGCCATTGCGCTCAATGGTAGGACCCTCCTCGCCGGCGTGACCCTTTCTCGTCGCCATTACTGCTCGGACCCTGTTGGGGTCAAGTGAGGGGGTTCCTAACATCTAGGGGCAAAATGAATTTTATTTCTAGGTGCCCTAGAACAGAAGTTCCCATGCCAATTGACCTAGTTCCCACGCCAATTGCCGTAGTTCCTACGCCAATTGCGCGACCAGGCAGTAAAAAAACAGTGCAGTAAGCCTCTACATTTGTTACACTGTCAAAGGAGCAAATGGAAACAATGTGAGGCAATTTAACATGTTCTTTTATTGGTGGGGTCAGTACAAAAACATTTATTTACAAATACTGTACAATGTTGAAGCATTTTAAGTAACATCTCCTTTATTAAAGAAACCCAGTACTGTATACAGTACAGTACAGTGGTATGGTGCGCAACACTGTCAGTCAGACCTGCACCAGTTCAGTCCTAGAGGGCAGCAAACAGGGCAGGTTTTCAGGGCAACATTGAAAACCATGCCTGTTTGCAGCCCTCAGGGACTGGAGTTGTGTATGTCCTGTGAAAAAAACACACAACAATATCTCCTTTGTTTAAGTACAGCAGGTACTGTAGGGTAAAACATGTACAGTACAATACAGTTCAGCACAACAGTATGGTCTCACCGAAAGTCCTCCACATTGTCCATCCATGGCCGATTCCTTGCATGGTGCAAAACGCCATTAATGCAGTCTCTAACGCCTTTCATTACAGGATCTGTAACTGTATAAAAGCGCCGCAATTCTTCCACAATGTTTTTCCTTAAATTGGCAGGAAGGGCCTTTTTTACGCGATTCCCATCGTAGTTCACTTTGAACACCCACTCGCAGTACAACGTGTAGGGAACATGGTGCTTAAAAATGATCAAGGCATACTTGTGGGGTACACCAGCACTCATCACCCTATACTTCTCCCTAAGCGCCGGTGTCAGATTGCGCAGGGTGATGTCGGGCACTGTTTCGATGCGAGCGGGTGTAGGTCTTTTGGGAGCGGGTGTGCTTGTGGCGACGGGCGATGGTAGGAGGTCTGGGAGGAAGCTTTCCTCTGGTTGTGGTCGCCGTGTTGTCTCCTGGCGTGGTCTTGACGGGGTTGTCATGTCCTCCTCAACGGCATACATGTACACGACATCTTGTGGTGGAGGGGGGGCGCTTGGTGATGGAAGGGGGTCGAAAGTCCCATTCATCACATCCATGTCACCCTCCTGCTCCGGCGTCGGGGAAACAGGGGCATTAGCACCGAGCAAATAATGTATGCCCGCAATGTCAGCCTCTATCTTCTCCATCCGTTGCTCCATTTGTAGCATCCGTTGCTCCACATTTAACATTGTCTCCAGAAGCAGATATATCTTTGCCAGCACAATAGAATTCCCGGGGAGATCCACACTTATCCCATTCAGCATCCGGTCTAACGAGCTGCTTCTTGTGCATGGCGTCTGGACATCTGGGGGGATGGGTGCAACGGAGGATGAGATGGGGGTTCCATGGAGAGAAGCGGCATCGATGGAGAGTGGAGGAGGTGACCTGTGGATACCCGGTAGAGGAGAAGCGGTAGCGTAGAAGAGGGATGGAGAAGGTGACCTTTGGATTTCCGGGCGAGAAGCAGTGTCGTCTAAGAGCAAAGGAGAAAGTGACCCGTGGATTTCAGAGGCGGCAGCGACGTCAGATGGAACCGGAGAAGATGGGGGTGGAGAAGACGGGATGAAGATTTCAAGGACAGCTACAGCAGAGTCGTCGAAGCATATGGGAGGAAGTGGTCTGCAGGTCCGATGGGTTGGCTGCCATTCAGTTTGTGTCGAGAGTACATCACCGTATATCTTCTTCACATAATGAGGCTTATGTCTAAGAAAACCCTTAACCTTTGGGGTCAGCAGAAGGTTTTCTTTTTTTGCCTTGTTTCGCTTTTGCCTTGGCATGGAAACGGCAACGCCTTTCGCTTTTCAGCATGACAGGCACGGCAGAGGTGAGTGGGTTCTTGCGTCCATAGAAACGGGGATGCTCCATGGAAGCAGGTGGCACAATGCAGTACAGTATCTGGACAAGGGCAAGTTCAGATAAAGATCCTGGAGTAGTGGCCTATGCAAAGTGTGTGACCTTTTATGCATGGCGGCCAGGTACAGGTGTTGAAAGTGGGCGTACTCTAATGTGAGTCATTACCGTATAAATACACCATCCATTTTGTATATTGACCGCACATAGAATACACATCGACTAAACATCGAATACACATTCTTGTGTTTGTATTTCTTTCTACTCGCAGCAATGCCTGTTAAAAAGATTTCAAAGGATCTCTGCATGCAAATTAAGGAGATGTACAGGAGCGGACACCAAATTGCTGCTATCCAACGCTGGTTAGCTACTTCTGACCTCGATGTGCCATTAACCACCGTGAGCTATCATGCACAAGGAAAAAACAGAGACCGGAAAAAGGCACCAAGGGTAACAAACGCGTAAGTATATTTATAAAACTTAACAATTTTTTTTTAATAGAAAACTGTACTGTACATCTACAGTACAGTTCTGTATCTACTGTAATACTGCTGTTATTTCTGTTGATTTATATTACAACATACTGAACAGTAGTTTGACTATTTATATTTATAGTACAGCAGTATACATTTTTTGTATATTTCAATTAATCTTACAAAGGTATTTACGGAATAGGATGCACTTTATATTTATATTTATATTACAACAGTATATTTATTTTGTATATTTATATTTATAGTACAACAGTATATATATTTTGTCTATTTATATTTATAGTACAGCAGTATACATTTTTTGTATATTTCAATTAATCTTACAACGGTATATACTGAAAAGGATGTACTGTATATTTATATTTATATTACAACAGTATATTTATTTTGTATATTTATATTTATAGTACAACAGTATATATATATTGTCTATTTATATTTAATGTATATTACAACATTACATTTATATACATTTTATATTGCTGCATATTAATAAAACAATAAAATTTCTTTACATTGTAGGGAGACAACTGTTCTGGTGGACAAAATAAGTGAGGAGAATGATGAGAGGAGTGCATTAAGGGTTAAAAACACTCTGCAGGAAAAGCACAATCTGACTATATCCGAGAGCAGCATAAAGATGATGAGACGCAGCATTGGATTGAAATATGGACGTGTGAGGTTAGTATTGGACAGTACAGGAGGTAAAAGTGTTGTTTCGCAAACTGTACTGCACTGTGCCGCAAAATTTTTTTATTCCTTGTCATTACAAAGTGTACCCATGATACGGGACGCAAACAAAATCAAAAGAGTGCTCCAGGCCCAGGCATGGATCGACAGCGGGGAGACTTTCCAGGATTGCATCTTCACTGATGAGTCTACTGTGTCGCTGGAGAGATTTGCAAGATTTGCGTTCCACAAAAAAGGCCGCTTATCTTTGAAGCCGAGGCCAAAACACCCTGTGAAGCTGCATGTGTGGGCTGCCATCTCTAGGCGTGTACCGGGATGCATTGTCATCTTTGAAGGTAACATTTATCAAATATAATGTCGCCTAATGCACTGTACTTGACTAGTGTTGCCTTACCGTATGCACTGTACTGTACTATTGTGCAGTTTTTTGAGCACTTTTCTTTTCTTGCTATAGGAATCATGAATAAAGCTTTCTTCCAAGACAACATTGTGCCCGAGATAGTGCAATACATCACACGTGACTTCCCCAATGGTCACCGCTTCTACCAGGACAACGATCCCAAGCACACTGCGTCAACGGCGCATATCCTTGAGCACGGCATCAACTGGGTGAAGATGCCAGCGGAGTAAGTGCAGTAGACCGTGTCCCATTTTTGTTCCCCACTGTTTTTAGCTCTTAAACCAATTGTCCTTTCTTTCCAATGACAGGTTGCCAGACTTCAATCCGATCGAAATGGTCTGGCATCAGCTGAAGGACCATATCCGGAAAGTGGCGAAACCCTCCAAAAAGGACGAGTTGTTGAAAGGCATACTGAGTTTTTGGAATGATGTACTCACCGTGGAACGCTGCAATAAATATATAGACCATATTGCCACTGTGTTGCCCATTGTCATCGCACGTAATGGGCAAGCAACAGGAAAGTAGTACTGTGCTGTAGTATTGTAACTACAGTATGTTACAGGTAAGTATGTCACATATTTTTTCTTTCCAGATAGTAAGAGTATACAGTAGTTAGTTTTTTCTTTACAGATAGAGCAGCACCAGCCATCAGGTTACAGTACATAGAATTTAACAGTAGTCAGAGTATACAGTAGTTCCAGTACAGTATACAGTAGACTAGTTTGACAGTACTACAGTAACTGCCTACTAACTGCCCCATTTTTTTTCTTTCCAGAGAAAGCTGCACCTGCCACCTACAGTAGTTCTGCCATAATACAGTACAGTAACTGCACTAATTTTTGGTTTTCTTGTCGTTCCAGGAAAAACGGTGGCCTAGGGGGATGGGGGCGTTGTATCCAGTCAAATCTGCTTGTACAGTCAAATGTACAGTATATACACAGCAGCAATGATGTACACAAAACCTCTCCTCTCTCAATGAACTACTGTACTTCAGACAGAATGAGGAAAAGATAAAGACTAAAGAAAAAATAATTTTTTTACTATACAGTATATACAGTATATTATACAGTACATTACAGTACTGTACTGTATATACTGTAGTATTAAATAATATTCTTATAAATGTGCATTACTTATGTTTCCCCATGTTTTACAAAGGTTTTCCAAATGGTTAGCCAATTTCAAGCTGCCAAATAAACTTAATAAAGACTGCATTACTATATGTATTATTCCTCATTATTTTTATATTTGTATTTTTTAGTTCCTGATAAAATAAAATAAATATTTATTCACTTTCCTGCGATTGACAGCCACCCCTACAGTGCACCAATGAATTATTTTATTTATTTATTTATTTATAAAATATTTTACCAGGATTTATACCAGGATTTATATATTTTTATTTTAAAGATATTAAAGAATGTACTGTATTGTATTAAAAACATGTGACTGTAAACCATAGTGACTGACAAATATTTTCACACCCTGATGAAATACTGTATCAGTGTACTCTCAATTCTCACAGTGCTGTGCACATCAGATTTACATTTCAAATTCGAGAGTGGATTTTTCAAAGCATTACCGTTCAAACAACAGGCCTCTAAGGGTTGGGGGAGGGGGATGGTGTGATTAGACGCAGGCGTGCTGAGTGTTTGTAGCTCGGCTATGGGCGGATTAAGAACACAATGGCAATATGCAGAAGATCAACGACCCAGTGGAGAGAGGGGGATGGTAGGCTAGGGTGACTCAGCCGATTGACACTTGGCTAGGGAAGGAGTAAAAACTCTGGAGGTGTGTGGCTGAAATAGTTAACAGCACTGTAATTTCAAAAGGCAGTTCATCATAATAATTTGATGAATAAACCCCCAAAGACAACCCCCAAATACAGTACATAAAAAGCAAGTCACTTTAACTCCCTGTGCCCCATGCACCAAAAATGTTTTGTGGCAGAAGAATTTAATAAAGGCTGCAGTATGTATTATTGTGTGTTGATGGTTAGAATTGCTGTGCACTTTAAATGTTACAACATTGTACAGTATTTGTAAATAAATGTTTTTGTACTGAACCCACCAATAAAAGAACATGTTGAATTGCCTCACATTGTTTCCATTTTCTCCTTTGACAGTGTAACAAATGTAGAGGCTTGCTGCACTGTTTTTTTACTGCCTGGTCGCGCAATTGGCGTAGGAACTACGGCAATTGGCGTGGGAACTAGGTCAATTGGCATGGCAACTTCTGTTCTAGGGCACCTAGAAATAATGCCCCTAGATGTTAGGAACCCCCTCACTTGACCCCAACAGGATCCGAGCAGTAATGGCGGCGAGAAAGGGTCACGCCGGCGAGGAGGGTCCTACCATTGAGCACAATGGCGGAGAAAGCTTTGAACCAGCTAAGTCAGAATGAGCAGAAACCTGGAACCCACAACTCCGGTTCTGTTCGACCTAGAGGGCTCAGATTCGGTGACCATGTAGTCCAAGTTGCGGCAGGATTGCATGGCAAATTGCGACCCTCTCGTGGCAACAGAACAGAGTCAGGGTGATGTTAAATTTAGGTTTCTGCCATTGACTTGCATGGCAGAAAAAAAAGCCACTTTGGTAATGTGCTTTTAAACTGTCTTTTGGTACCTCCGGTTCCGGGGGTCGTGCAAGGCTGATATTTTGCCACTATGGCAAGGGTCCTCCCGCATGAGGACCAGGTAAATTTCAACCCGCTCAGACCCACAGAACGGGTTATTTTACATTATATTTGCGCAATTGGCGTGGGAACTACTTAGGGCCGCGTTCAAGTTCACGGGCAATTGGCGTGGAAACTTTTGTTCTAGGGCACCTAGGAATAAAATTCTTTTTGCCCATAGATGTTAGGCACTGTATACCACTGTACAGTATACTGTAGAAGACACATAATGACACGATACTAAACATGTAGAATACATGCATAGTTTTATTTATTTGGGTTTATTACACAGTATACTGTACGGCCGGAAAACATCAGCATACAGTACAATATTATCCATCGAAATCCCCCCATTAGCCGTTTTATTTTCTGAGGAAAAACAAAAAGAAAAGTTTTAATGTACAGTAATGGTCAGCCCCCTAAAGAAGTACCCAGCCAGCCCCACCAAAATAATACGGCAACAAGACAGTACTCACCATTGAATTTCCCATTCAGCTGGTGCTGGCGCCGGTCCACTGCCAGTCCAGCTTTCTTCATCATCCACGTTGACAGTTTGCAGCGGGACTAGTCCACCTGTAGTAAGCTGGTGAGGCTGGAAATCGCTTAGGTACATGCAAGCTTCATCAAAACTGCACGCCAAATCTGACTCAGGCTCAGGCTCAGGGTTGTCACTGACAGTGGGACCGTCATTGGAAGCCGGTGCTGGTGCTGGTGCATTGCTTGGCAGCGACTGTAGCTTCTTAGTTGGTTTTAACATGACCCTTCGCCTTTTGCCGCCTCCATGATCATAGATACGGGAAAAATCCGGTGACACACACCAATACCCTCCAACAAATTGGGGCTCAATACGGTGAAAACAGGGGTCGCTACATAATCTTTTCCTTACTGCACGCTTCCACGTATGAGGAGTTGGCGAAAATTTGTAAAAGTCATAGTTTTCGATAAAATACTGATAAATTTGAGCAACTGTTGCCATCTTATCATCTGTTGCATTAATCGCGGCCCATATCAAATACGCATAACTTCTGTCGGGTTTTTGGAAAGCGGGCTGCACTTGAACACTCATGGTGGGTCTCTGCAGAATAGTGTAACACAAACTGAAACTGGTCTTTTTCTTTCTTTAATATGAAAAGCCTAAATTGGTACATTTTTGCAACCTCTTCCTTCAGTCTCAAGGCCAAGGCCAAGTTACAATGGCACACTGTGGTACAGTATCTTTTTTAAACGCAACACCTGCAAGCCGACACATTACTGATTCGGCGCATTACAATTCATGAATTTCTGCCATCTGGCGGACACGCGAAGCATTGCAGCCTATTTAAATCCGAACCATTATCAATAAACGCATCAACCGCGCGGCAGCCGGGCATCACCCCTGGCTGGGAAGGCAAAAGGAGTGCGGCATGCTCCAGGTGAACAGCGTGGCATTCCAGGAACAAGCCAGGTAAAAGCCGGTGATTTGTAAGAATAAAAGCTGCCGCAACAGTATATATATATATATATATATATATATATATATATATATATATAATCACAACAAGAGAAAAAATATTAGCGCCAACCTATCACTATATAATATCTCTATAAAAATAAAAGGTGATTGTAAAAATAAAAGTAAAAATAATACAAAGAAGAATAAAAAACCTATGCTAAGCACAGTGGATAGAATAAAAATTAATGTACTAAACTAATAAAATACATAAAAATACATAAAAAAATATAAAAAAGAAAATGTCCAGAAAAATATATATAAAAAATATATACAAATCCCAAGATATTCCAATTGCTATCCAAAAGAGTCACTGCAGCCCGAATGAAGGGAACACCACTTTCTTGAGGATATCTACAAAAACACAGAAAAAACAGACGCACTCATAGCGTAAAATTGTATAACAATAAATTTATGGAATAAGGGATAAAAATACACATTCACAAACAGAGCTGAATAAAATGCATTTTTGAGTACAACTCAGCCCGTTCAGACGCAGGAACCCAAAGAGGAGGACTTCGGTGTGATGTCCGTGGTGTGTCTTACCACAATAGCCCCTCTATGTCCCAGCAGGGACCGAAAGCCACGAGGGACGCCGCCTTCCCCCTGCTCCGTCGCTACACAGAGCATACACTGAATCAAATCTCGCATGAGCTCAATGACGTCAGCGAGGTTTCAGCCGGAGAGAGTTCACAGTGTAAACAGGAACTTGAATGTCTGAATGGCTGGTAGCAAAATGCTAGCAATGCAGCAAAAGTGCAATATATGCAGATGAGTGTCAGTATAAAATATACAGAAAGGGAGAGGGAAAAGAACGGAGCACTATCTCCAGTGCTGTAAAAAACAGCCAATAAACCACAGGGTATGCGTTCCCAAAATGAAGCTATTTAATGGGTCAAAAAATCAGTTACAAAGCACACCAATGCGTTTCAGACCTTAGTGGTCCTTTATCAAGGTGAATACACAATTTCTAAAAAGAGTGTGATTTATACTTACCCCAAAGCCGCGCGGACCAGTCGCGAAGACTTCCGGGTGCGTCACGTGTCTCGGGTGCTGACCCCGCGACCTGCGACGTCATCCCGTCGGCTGCTGCAGTGCGGGTGCATAGCTGCACCAGGCGCGTGACGTCACTATGCATAGGCTCGTGTAGGGGGAGCATGGCGTCTGTGTAACTGTCCACAAGAACTGCCAGTGCTCCTCCTCCCTCGGCCTGGATGTTACAGTGCGTGTGACGTCACCACGTCGCGCGCGTGACGTAAGCACGTCACAATGCCTCCCATTGCTAGGCAACTAGGTCCACTCGGCTCTGGGGAGGCACAAATCAATAGAAAAAACTTTATTGACATAAACAATAACACTCTCCAAACAACAGTGAAAATAAAACCAAGAAAAGATAATAAAAAATGATTAAAACATAATGGTAACTTTTAAAAACAACATATCATGAAGGCAATTGATCAATATATGATCAATCCATGATTGAGTGACAACTTTGGAGAATATAATTTCAATTCGATCTTAATGAATTTGTGTAATGTTTGTAGTGTTGGTGTCAGAAACTTTTATGGATAATAGTATGTCTTGGCATAAACAACTTAATATTACCATAGTACAGGTAAGTTCTGAACCTATGAGAGAATGAGACTGAATTTAGGATTGCAAACCAGTTACATAGCGAATGATTATTTAGATACACATATAGAGATGAAATCTTTTAAGGCTATATATTCTATATTGTATATGTAATTACGCTATCCAGGGTTTGTAACCAACTGAGCTACATAATCTGTGCACGTGCTGCTAACAAATATTAAAACACAAAATATGTTTGAAAGAGGGGTACTACTCCAGTGGGCAAACAGAACTTAAGTATCGAATGGAAGAGAACCTATATCCCAGTCTGAATTAAGAAGATACGGGATACGGGTTTGAAGAGTGAATATCCAGTAAAGCTCTCTTCTATTCAAAATACTCAATCTGTTGCCCCCTCTAATTGGGTTCGGCACATGCTCAATGCCCATGAAGGACATGTTGGTAGAATCGCCCATGCTACAATTACTAAAATGTTGGGATACAGGATGGTTAATATCTTTTTTTATAATCAACCTTAAGTGTTCAAGGATACGAACTTTGAGATTTCTTATAGTCCTTCCTATATATTGTTTGCCGCACCCGCAGCTTAACAAATACACCACATAAGTGGTATCGCAATTGATAAATTAATTTATATGATATCTTTTACCTGTTTGTTTAGAACAAAAATCTGTCTAGCTATTCATGTGTTTACATATCTTACATTTAGAGCAAACGTAACTGCACTTAGGTAATTTAACCGTTGGAATCTTGGTGGATACAAATAGGCTGCTAGAGATATGGTTGGCAATAGTTTTGGCCTTCCTGAAGACTATTCGTGGTCCTTCCTCGTAGATGGATTGTAACATCGGATCTGCTGCTAAGACCCCCCAATGTTTCTTAACTATAGCTTTGATCTTATTGGCTTGGTTATTGTGTTGTAAAACAATAAACGGGGAGTTTGGGTATGTTTTTGATTTCTTGTGGACCCTGTCCAATAGATTGCACCTTTCCATGTTAACAACCTCTGTAAAGGCTTTGTTTAAATCCTTTATCTGGTAACCCCTGGCTTCAAACCTCTGCATCAGATCCTGGGATTGTTTGATGAAATCATCGTGATTGGTACAAATTCTTCTCAGTCTAATGAGTTGACTTTTTGGTATGCTTTTAATCAACGTTTTTGGGTGGCAGCTGTCAGCACGCAAAAATGTGTTACGTGAATTTAATTTGCGATAAACCGTAGTGATAATATTTTTGTGCATATCAACAGAAAGTAATAAATCTAAAAAGTGAATGTGATAAAGATTGTGATTAGAGGTGAAATTTAAATTGAGTTCATTATTGTTGAGATAATCAATGAATAAAGTGAGAGAGTGCTCATCCCCATTCCAAATAAAAATCAGGTCGTCAATATAACGCCTGTAAAAAGTGATAAAGTGTCTAAAGGGATTTCTATCTCCAAACACATGGATCGCCTCCCACCAACCTAAAAATAGGTTCGCGTAGGAGGGGGCAAAACTTGTACCCATAGCGGTACCACGTGTTTGGAGATAAAAATCCCCATCAAACATAAAATAATTATGAGTGAGTAAAAATTGAATAGCATTAAGAATAAATGTGCTCTATGCTGGTGAAAGATCTGATTGCTGTAAATAAAACCTGACAGCTGCCAACCCATGATCGTGTGCTATAACTGTGTAAAGGGACGTAATGTCCAAACTTACCCAGATGAATTTTGTTTCCCATCTGATGGAGTTGAGTTGAACCATGAGGTCCCCACTGTCTTTAATGTATGACGGTAACTGTTGCACGATTACCTGCAAAAAATGATCAACATATTTAGAAACACCATCTTCCAAAGATCCAATGCTGGAGACAATTGGCCTCCCAGGAGGGGAGACCAATGTCTTGTGGATCTTTGGGAGATGGTGAAAGATGGGGATGATAGGATACGGACGGAATAAGAATTCCAACTCGTTGGCATCTAGGGCGCCGAGAATGGAACCTTCATCAAGGAGGTTCCTAAGTTCCTTAATGAACATTGTTGTAGGGTCTCCTCGTAGCTGAATATAGGAGGTATTATCATTTAATTGGCGAAGTGCCTCTGTCCTATAATCTGACTTATTTAACACAACAATTGCCCCTCCTTTATCTGCCCCATTGATGACCAAAGAGTTGTTGGCCCTCAGTGCCTTAATAGACAATCTCTCCCAGGGTGAAAGATTGGCTAACTGGTGATAAAGGGGCATAATTGAAAAAGAATAGCCCTTGGCTAAGAGAGTTAAGTCACGTTCAATGAGTTGCTCAAATGTATTTAGGCAATTGCCCTTCATATGTAGAGGATAAAACACAGATTTTTTTCTAAACCCTGAAGGCCGTCTACCTAAAAAGGTGGACGGATCATCAGAGTCATCCATATTTTCAACAATTAGGTCTTTCATATCCTGTACACAACAGTTCTCATAGAAACTTAAAGACTTATTCTTAGCAATGTATTCATCAATAATTGTTGGAACCATATTGTCAATAACAACAGCAGAATCCTTGTGATGGTAAAATCTTTTCAATGTTAATTTGCGGATGTACTTGTGAAGGTCGATAATAGTATCAAACAGTTTAAAGTCATTACAGGGAGCAAACTTCAGACCTTTGTCAAGAACTGATAACTCATCTTGTGTTAAGGTAAAATCTGAAAGGTTGATTATTCCTGTGTTTTCAATCAAAAGTTCTTTTTCCTCTTCTGAGGGTTTTTTATGTTTCCTTTTTTGGCTCCTCCTTGTTCGTCTGTAGTGACCCTGTTTTTTTAACCCGAAAAAGGTTCTAGATTCGTATTCGGACTCCCTTTGGTTCGTCTGTTGGGATGATTCACCTCTATCTTTTTGTCTATCAGCCCCATTGTAATAACCAGTGCTTTCTTTGTTATTAGATGCCATTGATCTTGGGAATAATTCTGTTTCTGACCCCTCAGATTCAGCACTTGCTAACTGAGAGAAAGAAATATTCTTTTTTTAATATTGATTTCTTTTGCTGGCCTTTAGGTTTATTACTTTTATGGGGAGTAGAGGAGTTAAAGTTCTTAAAGTTGGGGACCCTTTGCCACACGTAGACCTGGTTTCGGGCGTAATCCTGCTTGTCTCTTTCAAATTTTGATTGTTTTTTGGCCATAAGTTCTTTTTCCATAGCTTTTGTATTATTTGATAGGACAAGATCTAACTCATCAAACCCCTCCATGTCTTTGTATTGACGCAGATTTTTTTGGAGGGATATAATTTCTTCATCTATGGTAGATTTTTCTTTTGTTTTGGCTTTAACAATTAAATCAATTAGAGTAAAGGAGCATAGGTTGAGTGCCTCCTTCCATTTGGTCTCGAACTCTTGATTTATAAACCCAAATGTAGGTGACTTTTTTATACGTAAGCCCCTTGGGATTCTTTGTGTAGTGATATAGTTTTGCAGTGAAATAATGTCCCACCAAAGTCTGATTTTTATTGATAATATCTTTTCTAATCTAGCAAAATGTATCTTCAAATCAGACGCATCTTCACAATCTAATTCAAGTGTGTTTTCAAAGACTTGTTGAGCTTTTTTAGCTCTGTGGGAATTATCAGAGCAATTGAAAGCAAATTGCACAGGATTGTCAGTATCAGTCTCATATTCACTCTCAGTGATATTGAGATCCATTTTGTAGTTGGTATACAAAAATTGTTAGAAAAACAAAATCTACAAAAAGCTTATGGGAAACAAAACATACCCTTAGTGGTGTGGTAAAAATAAAACTACGGTATGTCTGAGCTATCTCACAAATACAGTGCAACAGAAGAAAAAATGTGTGATGCTCTCAAGACAATTGTGTAGTTTGAAAAAAATGTGCAATAAATTGGAAGACAACCTGTTCATATATATATGTCCTATTGGATCAGGTAATGAGCTATCCCACAAGGCAATGAGGTAAGGATAGTTACCAGTTGATGATCCCTGGATATTGATTGAGGCAAAGCTGGAATGGACTCATTTGGGAAAGCAGATTCCACGATAAAAAGAAAGTCCTTGTAGATACACTGTTGTTTGGAGAGTGTTATTGTTTATGTCAATAAAGTTTTTTCTATTGATTTGTGCCTCCCCAGAGCCGAGTGGACCTAGTTGCCTAGCAATGGGAGGCATTGTGACGTGCTTACGTCACGCGCGCGACGTGGTGACGTCACACGCACTGTAACATCCAGGCCGAGGGAGGAGGAGCACTGGCAGTTCTTGTGGACAGTTACACAGACGCCATGCTCCCCCCACACGAGCCTATGCGTAGTGACGTCACGCGCCTGGTGCAGCTATGCACCCCCACTGCAGCAGCCGACGGGATGACGTCGCAGGTCGCGGGGTCAGCACCCGAGACACGTGACGCACCCGGAAGTCTTCGCGACTGGTCCGCGCGGCTTTGGGGTAAGTATAAATCACACTCTTTTTAGAAATTGTGTATTCACCTTGATAAAGGACCACTAAGGTCTGAAACGTGTTGGTGTGCTTTGTAACTGATTTTTTGACCCATTAAATAGCTTCATTTTGGGAACGCATACCCTGTGGTTTATTGGCTGTTTTTTACAGCACTGGAGATAGTGCTCCGTTCTTTTCCCTCTCCCTTTCTGTGAAGATTTCTACAACGGAGGCACATTCAACCTGGAGGTGCTGGATATCTACAAGGACTTTCTTTTTATCGTGGAATCTGCTTTCCCAAATGAGTCCATTCCAGCTTTGCCTCAATCAATATCCAGGGATCATCAACTGGTAACTATCCTTACCTCATTGCCTTGTGGGATAGCTCATTACCTGATCCAATAGGACATATACACTACCGACACACTTTATTGAAGTGTGGTCGGTACCGCAAGCCGGGAAATCTCCCGGCTTGCTAGTGGCCGCCCCTCGGCGTGCCGCGCGTCATAGACGCGCGGTCACGAGTCATCGGGAGCGTGCGCCCCCTGCACGCGTGTCCAGGGGCTCCCCGAGGGAGCCCTGGTGTCCCGCGATCGCGGGACAGCGGCAGGGGGTTCCGGGGGACCCGGCGGACCCGGCAGCGGTAGGGAGAGCGCCCCGATCGGAGGGCGCTCTTCCGCTGCTTCGGCGCGCGCCCGTCACACTCGGGCGCGCGCCAGGCTACTGCTGCGGCACAGAACGGGCAAATGCTCGAATAAACTGTGCCGCAGCAGTATATATGAACAGGTTGTCTTCCAATTTATTGCACATTTTTTTCAAACTACACAATTGTCTTGAGAGCATCACACATTTTTTCTTCTATAAAATATACAAACTGGACAGTAGGCTCCACAGCAATCTCTACGCGTTTCGTCTTGAACGAGACTTCATCAGGAGAGGAAACGCGTAGAGATTGCTGTGGAGTGCCGGAGCAAGGGGAAGGCGGCGTCCCTCGTGGCTTTCGGTCCCTGCTGGGACATAGAGGGGCTATTGTGGCAAGACACACCACGGACATCACACCGAAGACCTCCTCTTTGGGTTCCTGCGTCTGAACGGGCTGAGTTGTACACAAAAATGCATTTTATTCAGCTCTGTTTGTGAGTGTGTATTTTTATCCCTTATTCCATAAATTTATTGTTATACAATTTTACGCTATGAGTGAGCCTGTTTTTTCTGTGTTTTTGTATATATATATATATATATATATATATATATATATATATATATATGCAAATATAGCTGTATGCTCATCTGCATGTCATAGGCAGGTCTCAACCCCGCCTTTCCCCATTATCACCCAGCATACAGCACTTCCACTGCAGCAAGGGATTCTGGGAAATGACATGCAAATGAGCACACAGTGTCACTTTTTGCCTCAATAACCATTTTTAACATGGTTCCCTATAGGCTTAAGCTTGCTGCATGGTCACAGCTTTGAGCACAGCCAGGGTTAAGGTGCATACCCAGAAAACCACCCACAGACAGCTGTTTCAACCTTGATGGGTCTCATCAGTGTGGGGTTGGATTTACTGGGAATGCAAGAGAGGCTATGGGATAGGCTAAACCATAATACTGAGTTAAGTTATGGTGAGTAAAAAAAGTGACAAAAACCCTCCACAGGAAAGCAAATATGCAAATATAGCTGTATGCTCATCTGCATGTCATAGGCAGGTCTCAACCCCGCCTTTCCCCATTATCACCCAGCATACAGCTCTTCCACTGCAGCAAGGGATTCTGGGAAATGACATGCAAATGAGCACACAGTGTCACTTTTTGCCTCAATAACCATTTTTAACATGGTTCCCTATAGGCTTAAGCTTGCTGCATTGTCACAGCTTTGAGCACAGCCAGGGTTAAGGTGCATACCCAGAAAACCACCCACAGACAACTGTTTCGACCTTGATGGGTCTCATCAGTGTGGGGTTGGATTTACTGGGAATGCAAGAGAGGCTATGGGATAGGCTAAACCATAATACTGAGTTAAGTTATGGTGAGTAAAAAAAGTGACAAAAACCCTCCACAGGAAAGCAAATATGCAAATATAGCTGTATGCTCATCTGCATGTCTTAGGCAGGTCTCAACCCCGCCTTTCCCCATTATCACCCAGCATACAGCACTTCCACTGCAGCAAGGGATTCTGGGAAATGACATGCAAATGAGCACACAGTGTCACTTTTTGCCTCAATAACCATTTTTAACATGGTTCCCTATAGGCTTAAGCTTGCTGCATGGTCACAGCTTTGAGCACAGCCAGGGTTAAGGTGCATACCCAGAAAACCACCCACAGACAGCTGTTTCGACCTTGATGGGTCTCATCAGTGTGGGGTTGGATTTACTGGGAATGCAAGAGAGGCTATGGGATAGGCTAAACCATAATACTGAGTTAAGTTATGGTGAGTAAAAGAAGTGACAAAAACCCTCCACAGGAAAGCAAATATGCAAATATAGCTGTATGCTCATCTGCATGTCATAGGCAGGTCTCAACCCCGCCTTTCCCCATTATCACCCAGCATACAGCTCTTCCACTGCAGCAAGGGATTCTGGGAAATGACATGCAAATGAGCACACAGTGTCACTTTTTGCCTCAATAACCATTTTTAACATGGTTCCCTATAGGCTTAAGCTTGCTGCATGGTCACAGCTTTGAGCACAGCCAGGGTTAAGGTGCATACCCAGAAAACCACCCACAGACAGCTGTTTCGACCTTGATGGGTCTCATCAGTGTGGGGTTGGATTTACTGGGAATGCAAGAGAGGCTATGGGATAGGCTAAACCATAATATATATATACATACCGGTAAACCCCGTTATAGCACGGTCCTCGGGGGCCAGCCGATCCGACCGCGCTAGACCCGGGGTCGCACTAATTAAAAAAAATGGCCACTGCGCGCCTGATCGGGAGGGAGGATGGAAAGAAGGAAGAGGTGGCCGGAAGCCCTACACATCCCCTAGCAACGGCAAGTCCAGCCGCAATCTGCTCCTTACCTCCCACCACCGGCATCCATTTCATCACCCCCAGGCACCCACACCTACCGGCCCTCTGCAGCATAGCCCATGCGGCCCTCTGAGTCCCAGCCTGCTCCTCACTCACCTCCCCTCCTCCCGACACCCCCCCCCTCCTCCCAACACCCCCCTCCTCCTGATGCCAGCTCCGCTCCGATCTCAGCAGCTGACACCAAAGGTAGAGAGGGGGAGTGGGAGGTGTGGTGTAGTGTGTTGTGAGTGCTGTGAGAGTGTGCTGTGAGTGCTGTGTACTGTGAGAGCTGTGTGCTGTGAGAGTGGGCTGTGAGTGCTGTGTGCTGTGAGTGCTGTGTGCTGTGAGAGTGTGCTGTGAGTGCTGCGTGCTGTGAGAGCTGAGTGCTGTGAGAGTGTGCTGTGAGAGTGTGCAGTGAGAGTGTGTGCTGTGAGTGTGTGCAGTGTGCAGTGAGAGTGTGTGCAGTGAGAGTGTGTGCAGTGAGAGTGTGAGCAGTGAGTTTGTGCAGTGTGAGTGTGTGCTATGAGCTGTGTGCTGGGAGTGTGTGCAGTGTGTGCAGTGTGTGCAGTGTGTGCAGTGTGCAGTGTGTGCAGTGAGTGTGTGTGCAGTGAGTGTGTGTGCAGTGAGAGTGTGTGCAGTGAGAGTGTGTGCAGTGGTGCAGTGAAAGTGTGTGCAGTGCGAGCGTGTGCAGTGAGTGTGTGCAGTGAGAGTGTGTGCTGTGAGCAGTGTGCTGGGAGTGTGTGCAGTGTGCAGTGTGTGGAGTGAGTGTGTGTGCAGTGAGTGTGTGTGCAGTGAGTGTGTGTGCAGTGACAGTGTGTGCAGTGAGAGTGTGTGCAGTGAGAGTATGTGCAGTGAGAGTGTGTGCAGTGAGAGTGTGTGCAGTGAGAGTGTGTGCAGTGAGTGTGTGCAGTGAGAGTGTGTGCTGTGAGCAGTGTGCTGGTAGTGTGTGCAGTGTGCAGTGTGTGCAGTGAGTGTGCGTGCAGTGAGTGTGTGTGCAGTGATAGTGTGTGCAGTGAGAGTGTGTGCAGTGGTAAAGTGAGAGTGTGTGCTGTGAGCAGTGTGCTGGGAGTGTGTGCAGTGTGTGCAGTGTGTGCAGTGTGTGCAATGTGCAGTGTACAGTGTGTGCAGTGAGAGTGTGTGCAGTGAGAGTGTGTGCAGTGAGAGTGTGTGCAGTGGTGCAGTGAGAATGTGTGCAGTGAGAGTGTGTGCAGTGAGAGTGTGTGCAGTGAGAATGTGTGCAGTGGTGCAGTGGTGCAGTGGGAGTTTGTGCATTGAGAGTGTGTGCAGTGAGAGTGTGTGCAGTGAGAGTGCGTGCTGTGAGCAATGTGCTGGGTGTGTGTGCAGTGTGTGCAGTGTGCAGTGAGTGTGTGTGCAGTGAGAGTGTGTGCAGTGAGAGTGTGTGCAGTGAGAGTAGTGCAGTGAGAGTGTGTGCAGTGAGAGTGTGTGCAGTGAGTGTGTGCAGTGAGGGTGTGTGCTGTGAGTGTGTGCTGTGAGAGTGTGTACAGTGAGAGTGTGTGCAGTGAGTGTGTGCAGTGAGAGTGTGTGCTGTGAGCAGTGTGCTAGGAGTTTGTGCAGTGTGCAGTGTGTGCAGTGAGTGTGTGTGCAGTGAGAGTGTGTGCAGTGAGAGTGTGTGCAGTGAGAGTGTGTGCAGTGAGTGTGTGTGCTGTGAGAAGTGTGCTGGGAGTGTGTGCACTGTGTGCAGTGTGCAGTATTCAGTGTGTTCAGTGAGTGTGTGTGCAGTGAGTGTGTGTGCAGTGAGAGTGTGTGCTGTGAGCATTGTGCTAGGAGTTTGTGCAGTGTGCAGTGTGTGCAGTGAGTGTGTGTGCAGTGAGTGTGTGTGCAGTGACAGTGTGTGCAGTGAGAGTGTGTGCAGTGAGAGTGTGTGCAGTGCGTGTGTGTGCTGTGAGAAGTGTGCTGGGAGTGTGTGCAGTGTGTTCAGTGTGCAGTGTGCAGTGTGTTCAGTGAGTGTGTGTGCAGTGAGTGTGTGTGCAGTGAGAGTGTGTGCAGTGAGAGTGTGTGCAGTAGTACAGTGAGAGTGTGTGCAGTGAGAGTGTGTGAAGTGAGTATGTGCAGTGAGAGTGTGTGCAGTGGTGCAGTGAGAGTGTGTGCAGTGAGTGTGTGCAGTGAGAGTGTGTGCTGTGAGCATTGTGCTGGGAGTGTGTGCAGTGTGCAGTGTGTGCAATGAGTGTGTGTGTGCAGTGAGAGTGTGTGCAGTGAGTGTGTTCAGTGAGAGTGTGTGCTGTGAGCAGTGTGCTGGTAGTGTGTGCAGTGTGAAGTGTGTGCAGTGAGTGTGTGTGCAGTGAGTGTGTGTGCAGTGAGTGTGTGCAGTGGTACAGTGAGAGTGTGTGCTGTGAGCAGTGTGCTGGGAGTGTGTGCAGTGTGTGCAGTGTGCAGTGTTTGCAGTGTGTGCAGTGAGAGTGTGTGCAGTGAGAGTGTGTGCAGTGAGAGTGTGTGCAGTGGTGCAGTGAGAGTGTGTGCAGTGAGAGTGTGTGCAGTGAGAGTGTGTGCAGTGGTGTAGTGAGAGTATGTGCAGTGAGAGTGTGTGCAGTGAGAGTGTGTGCAGTGAGAGTGCAGTGAGAGTGTGTGCAGAGAGAGTGTGTGCTGGGAGTGTGTGCAGTGTGTGCAGTGTGCAGTGAGTGTGTGTGCAGTGAGTGTGTGTGCAGTGAGAGTGTGTGCAGTGAGAGTTTGTGCAGTGAGATTGCTGCAGTGAGAGTGTGTGCAGTGAGAGTTTTGTGCAGTGAGTGTGTGCAGTGAGAGTGTGTGCTATGAGAGTGTGTACAGTGAGAGTGTGTGCAGTGAGTGTGTGCAGTGAGAGTGTGTGCTGGGAGCAGTGTGCTGTGAGTGTGTGCTGGGAGTGTGTGCAGTGTGCAGTGTGTACAGTGTGCAGTGTGTGCAGTGAGTGTGTGTGCAGTGAGTGTGTGTGCAGTGAGAGTGTGTGCAGTGAGTGTGTGCTGTGAGCAGTGTGCTGGGAGTGTGTGCAGTGTGTGCAGTGTGCAGTGTGTGCAGTGAGTGTGTGTGCAGTGAGTGTGTGTGCAGTGAGAGTGTGTGCAGTGAGAGTGTGTGCAGTGAGAGTGTGTGCAGGGGTGCAGTGAGAGTGTGTGCAGTGAGAGTGTGTGCAGTGAGTGTGTGCAGTGAGAGTGTGCAGTGAGAGTGTGTGCAGTGAGAGTGTGTGCAGTGAGAGTGTGTGCAGGGGTGCAGTGAGAGTGTGTGCAGTGAGAGTGTGTGCAGTGAGTGTGTGCAGTGAGAGTGTGTGCTGTGAGCAGTGTGCTGGGAGTGTGTGCAGTGTGCAGTGTGCAGTGTGCAGTGTGTGCAGTGAGTGTGTGTGCAGTGAGTGTGTGTGCAGTGAAAGTGTGTGCAGTGAGAGTGTGTGCAGTGGTGCAGTGAGAGTGTGTGCAGTGAGAGTGTGTGCAGTGAGAGTGTGCAGTGTGTGCAGTGTGCAAAAAAAACAAAAAAAAAAAACGGGAGCCACGTGAAAACCGCGTTATAACCGATTTCGCGTTATAACGGGTCGCGCTATAACGGGGTTTACCTGTATATATATATATATATTTTTTTTTTGCATGATGAAGACACTGTACAAATGAATGGGTGAAGGGTGGGTTTCGGGCCAGGGTGGCTTAGCCCCTTAATTAACTATGCGTTTAGTATCCGATAAGGTGATTACAGGGTTAATTGATATCTGAATGTAATTGCAATGTATTGGCTATGTATTTTGTTGGCAACGGAGGACACAGATTTTGCTGGCGAGGGAGCTCCTTATTAATGAGGTGAGTAGAACTTTAGTTATTTTATTATGCTAGTTAATGTGTGTAATAATGGCCAAATAATCTATTATCCCTATATGGATAATAGTTATTTGGCACATTATTGTACTGTATGTGTTGGGGGGGGGGGATTGATATATTTAATGTATAGGTCAGGTTTATTTTTTTTACATACAGGGTTGGTTACTTTTGGTCTGCGAGAGACCTCTGGAGACCACCTGCGGTTTCCTCAGGCTTCTCACGGGTACCAGGCTGCCGGGTCCACGGGGGACACCTGCGGGGAAGAACCGGTGGCCCCACATCTGTGGGGGCACCACGGACCCGTAGGGACCACTCGTGGGTCCCCAGACCCTTGTTGGAACCACCCGAGGCCCCTCAGACACCTGTGGGTCTGACCCAGGGCCCCCCAGACATCCGCAGGCTTACCGTGGAGACCACATTGTGGCCCACGGTGACCCACAGAGACAACCTGGTGGACCATGGCGCCAGGCGGGAACCACCAACAGGCCTCCAGACCCTGTTTTTAAAATGGTGCTGGGCTACTGTAGGTCTGTGAGGTGACCCGTCAAGCCCACCGGGGACTCACGTGGGCCTTGGGTATGAACCCTGTATGTAAAATAATAAATCAGGTATTTATGGGGGGGCACAGGGGGTGGGTTATGTATTTAATAAATATAATGATGTTTATTGTGGGGCAGTGTATTGTTTTTATTGTGGGTACTGGGGGCTGGGTGAGGGGGTATTGGTCCCAAGGAAATGTGGGTAGGCCTCCAGGCTGGGTATTGGGTGAGGCTGGTTAGGCCTGTGTGCAGGCTGCTTAGGCCTGTGTTAGGCTGGTTAGGCCTGGGTGGGGGGGTAATGGGGGAGGGTATGTAGGCCTCCCGAGTGGTGGGTGAGGGTGGGTTAACCCTTAATGCCTGTAGCGGTTAATAACTGCTATGTTGATTAAGGGGTTAGGGGACATTACATTGGCTGTTCTTATTCTTGTATATGTTTTGCAGCATCGGAGGGGGCATGGATGGTGATGAAGATGAGGATGGCCTTCATCATGGCAGCCAGACAGGGGTGAGTGCAATATGTATTTAATTTTATGTATTTAATGTATTTATTGTTCTTTATGTATTTAAAATGGGCAAATGCACTATTATTCATATGTGGATAATAGTAATTTTGCCCATTACTGTATTGTATGTTTTAGGGGGGATGTATTTATTGTAAAGTATTTGTGTTGTTGTATTTTTTTGGGGGGCACAGAATTGGTACTGCAGGCCTGCGGGGAACACCCGAGGGCCCCCGCCGGCCTCTAGTATCATTGCTGTGCATCCCAAAAATCTGATATATGTAATAGGGGTATAGGGGTTGTTGGGGGTACAGGGGGTCTATGTTGTTTATTGCAATGTTTATTGGGGGCAATTGTCCCCAATAAACATGCTATTATGCCTTAACCCATTCATTGCCTTAGCGGCTATCCACTATGGTAATGAAGCAGTATTAATGTATTTTAATAATATTGTGCGGGAGCAGGGGGTCCCCTGAGCTGAACCGCATTGATTTGTGGCTCAGGGACCCCCTGCTTCCCGAGTTACAGGCCCCGGTATGGGGCATCAGAGGCCAATGTTGCCGCCATCTTTATAGCGTCCAAAACGTGACGTGGGCTCTATAAAGATGGCGGCGACACTGGCACCCGATGCCCCATACCGGGTCCTGTAACTCAGGAAGCAGGGGGTCCCTGAACCACAAATCATTGCGGTCCATCTCAGGGGACACCCTGCTCCCGCACACTATTATTAAAAATACATTAATGCTGCTTAATTACCATAGCGGATAGCCGCTAAGGTAAGGAATGGGTTAAGGCATAATAGCATGTTTATTGGGGACAATTGCCCCCAATAAACATTGCAATAAACAACATAGACTCATAGTGTAGATGTGCAGAGGGCCTCCGGAGCTGAATCGCTTTGGTTTTAGGTCCGGGGACACCCTGCTTCCTGAGATACAGGCACCTTTATGGGGTGCCGGTATCCCTCTTCTTTGTTTACATTCCGCGGTCACGTGATCAGGACATTTAAATGCAGAGGGATACCGGCACCTCATAAAGGGGCCTGAATCTCGGGAAGCAGGGGGTCCCCGGACCTGAAACCAATGCGGTTCAGCTCCGGAGACCCCCTGCACATGTACACTAAGAGTAAAAACGTTTTTATATATTTTTATTTTGCCGATGTTTGCGCAGAGAGAGTGGCGGATCTCTCTCTGCTGCAAACACATATCGGCAGAAACGGCGTATCGCCAGGTTATTGGAAGCCAGGCTTTTTTATCACAGGCTCATCTGCGTTTTGCTTTCGCAGTGATTCGCAAGGAATTCGCCAGGGATTCGGCCCTTCCTGAATACTGCGAGGGCAAATCGCCAAAATCATGCCGATAGGGAACACTTGCCGAGAGCACTTTTTCGGCACTTACTGCATAGAGCCCTTAGTTGGGGAAGGTGGTACCATTCTCTGCTAAGGCAGTCGGAATAGTTGTGACCTTTCCTTATGATAATTTGAACAAGGCAGGACCTCCTGTATGGGGGCTCTGTGCCATTTTGCCAAAGGTGCTGAATGGCTCAATGAAAATGAGCACGAAATCCCTCAAGCTCTGGTATATGTTAGCGGAGCAATCTGGGTGCTGGAGCAAGCTGGATCCCTAGTTGAGGATAAATATTCTATTTATCATTTTGTTTAGAAATAACCCTTATTTTCTCCCAATAAGTTGTATGGTGGCTTTATTGGAAATGAGAGAGGGATTCATCTCGTAACATGGGTAAATCATGCTTTGAAGAAATATAATCCCCCAACAATCCCGCACAGCTAGATTCACAAACTGGTACAAACACATTTGCTAGTTCAAATTCTTGTACTACTAAAGTGAATGCTGATTTTGATTAGTTAATTATTTGCACATGTAATGCTAGTACCAGTTAACAAATCTAGCAGATACTTAGGGGTTTCACCATTAAAATGTATACTGTTGGTGACAGAGTATCTGAGAAATTAAGATGCACAATAGCTAAAATCGAATGCAGGTCCATACAAAATAGTTTTTAGTGGAGGCCCCTATTAATGTTGAAGTCCCAGTTATCTGCTTTCTAAAAATGTTTTTGTGAAATTGCCTTTGCTTTTCCTTTTTCATTAGACTCACATATTTCATTCAAAATTCATAGCAGTATAGTGCCATTAATGGAACATAACAGCTGCTCTGCCTAAAGGTAGAGTTTAAATGCCTCAAGGGAATCAAGCAATCTTTTACTGTGTGTCCATGTCCAACTCAAATTCCTAATCCTAGGAGCTATTGACTTTTTTAATCTAAAAAGTTTTACAAAGTAAATATCCTGTCCATTTTGATATAATGCAGTACCCTTATGAATAGTGAAATACTGCTTGATAATAATCTCTTTTTTTGGAAACATCTGTTTGAAGCCCCAAACAAAGACGTTGTTTTAATTAATATATTTTGTATAATTTGCCACCAGCCCATCTGTTTAATGATGGATTTATCAAAATGACTGTCTTGCTGGTAGTTTGGTATAATTGTATATTTATGCAGTTTAGGATTATTTACTAACACTTTAATTATTGCCCATCAGTTTAGTACACCTGGATAATTGTTTATAGAGTTACTATACACAGTTTATTTATTATGGACAGTCAATAATCAGTCCACAAGACAGATATTTAAATCATCATATGTAACAAAATACTATTAATTGATGCAGTATGATGGATACAAAATAGCATTTGAATGTTATTATCAATAAGAGACACCCTAAAACTTCAGTGCAAATGTGTTGTGTCCTAAACAATGTGACCTCAGCAGTACTTGGATATTGGCACTTCTGGTATATGAGTGTTTAACAGGGGGTGCCACTGCATTGGAGAATCCGGGGTTATGCCACGATGTGTAAAGGAGGGAGCACTGTCACGGGATTCCATAGTCAATAAGGTGTGAAGGTGTTTTGGCAATGCGCTGAATTTAAAATCACAATATTAGGATCAGGTGACCAATGCATCTGGACATGCGCCTACACAGAATATAAAGGGAATCTATGTGGATTTAAATAAGTCAGTTAAAGGATACAGTAAAGGGACATAAAGGAGACTAAACATGACTAAACAAAGAAGGTGTGCAAATATACAAAAATGTGGAATGAAATAAAAGAAAATTGTTATAAACTGAAATAACTAGCAAAACAAGTGTGTGGGAGAGGTTGAATGAAAGAATCAGTGTAAAAAGGGAAAGGGAGTGAGTGAAATAGAATATTAAAGGGTGAGAGAAAGTGAGAGGGAAAGGAGATTAATAGACATTAAGAGAAGGAGGAGTTTTAAAACATAAAGGGGACTATGCACTAAACAGTGATAAGTGTTTAATGGTCGTTAAATGCCCTTATAGTGCAATGCAGCCTGCTTTGCTATTCACTAAACAGGGATAACAGTGCAGTATTGCACTCTAATAGCTTTTTAATAACCTTTAACAGCCTGAGTCAAAAAAGTCATCCCACGAGCCAAAAAAAGGGTGTCACTTTTTTGCCAGTAAATGCTATTCACTAAACAGTGATAAGCATAACGAACTTTAAAATGTTGCAATAATTTATCGCAAGCTTAAGGTTAGCACTAAAGATATTGCAAGATGCATAAAAGCATTTTTTTTTGCACAGGATTGATAGAAGAATTACGAGGACTCCCACAGGTCTCTGGACATTTTCTGGGGTTCCCCATAGGTCTCATGCGGTACCCATGAGTGTCTGGGGACTCTGGGTGGTCACGCAGGTGTCCAGAGGTCTCTGGGTGGTCCCCATAGGTGTCTGGGGGCCTCCACGTGGACCGTTGGGTGTCCAGGGGTCTCTGGGTGGTCCCAGAGGGTGTCTGGGGATCTCTGGGTAACTCCACGGTGTCAGTTGGTCTTCAAGTGGTCCCAGGTTGGAGTCCAGGGGCCTCCAGGTGAACCCTGCGTGTGTCCACAGGTCTCCAAGGGGTTCCCATGGGTGTCCGAGCAATGCCTTCTACCATCCGTTATCAATTCTTGCCCCCCCCCCCCCAAACAAATGCGGGACGTTTCATTACCTTAGCGGCTAACCTGGTGGGTGAAACTTGTAGTTGCCCCAGGCTGGTGTTTAGGCCTTGCAGGAGGGTGGCAGTAGACATTAACTATTCAATACCTTTGCTGTTATAACCGTTAAGGTAATGAAGGGGTTAACCCCTCACATTACCCTCCCACAAGGCCTAAACACCATCCTACCTTCACCAACCCCCTGTATTACCAATAGGAATGGGTAAAAGAGCTATTAATCAGATGGTTAATAGCACTTTTACCCATTTAAAAAAAAATTCATAGTGAAATACATTAAAATAAATATAAAATCTGTCCCCCCAACACCAACACATACAGTACAGTAATGGGAAAAATGACTATTATCCAGATATGGATAATAGTGCATTTGCCCATTTACAATAAAACATTACCCAGCCAGCATAAAGTAAATAAAAGTTGCACTTATCTCATGCCAGGATGAAGCCGTCATCATCCTCATCCCCATCCTTGTCCTCCGTGGGCAGCAACATAACAATCAAAAAACAATCTAATTGCCACTAACTCCTTAATCACCTTTGCAGTTAGTAACAGCTATAGTAATTAAGGGCTAACCCCTATCCCCTGCTACCCCCCAGGGAGGCCTAACCAACCTCCCTGGGCCAACTACCCCCACTCTTCACCACAGTGATAAAGCATGTCCATATAATATGGGAATGCTTTTCCACTATAGCAATAAAGGGGCAAGTTAAAAAATAAACATGCACAAAATAAAACAAGTTACATAAAAAAAATACAGTACTAATGCCAAGAAACCAATTGATTGGCATAGTGTTAAAGCATGCCCATATAATATGAGTATGCTTTGCCACTATGACTGTCAATGAGTGGGCAACCTAAATAATAAACAAACACCAAAAATACCAAATTAAAACAAATTAATCACCAATAGAAACACAAGAATTAAATTAACCAAACACAAAAAGAGCAGAATTAAAATAAGCAAACACCAAAAAAACCCACCTGAATTAAAAAATTAAAAAAATGCAAGAATAATACACAGGAATGAACAAAACTACATATAAAAGAAAAAAAACAATAGTTCACCAAAAAATGCATTGCTTGTCAATGTATTTATCTATAGCCCTAAGGGGGCATAGATAAATACATAGGCAGTCAATGTGCAAGCAAAGACAAATTTAAAAATACAATTAAAAAACCTGAAAAATTAAAATGACATACATTCAATGTTTTTTTCGCCTTTAGATGTCTTCACCGTCCAATTCCAGATGTATAAGGAAGCTATCCATCCTCAGCTTGAAGTAAGTTCTGTTCTTCTTTTTCTTCTCTTCTCTTCTTCTGTATTTGTAATCCATTCCAGGGGTTGATGTTCTCCTGTCGTCTTCTTGAGAGCATATGAGACGGTACTGGCCTTATACAAGCCGTATGACGTCACATTTTACTGTCAAATGACACACCTCCAATCCTATTTGATGGTGTACCATGTGACAGAACCAGTTTTTTTAAAGAATGTGACATCATGTAAAGGGAATGAAGCCATTCAATAAGGAATGCTGTGCTTCCCCCGCTGTGCGTCCTCAAAAACAAGATGGCTGCCATAACTTGTTACTCCAACAAATCGGATTGTGAGATTTAGCATGTGAGACATCACATGGTATATCCCCAATCTGATTGGTTGTAGTAAACCATGTGACAGAGTCAATTTTTGGGATGGATGTGATGCTACTCCCTTTCGATGATGTCACAACCTTTCCAAAAATGGACTCTGTCACATGGTTTACTAAAACCAATCAGATATGGGATATACCATGGGATGCCTCACATGGTATCTCTCACAATCCAATTGATTGGAGTAACATGAGATCACAGCCATCTTGTTTTTGGTAACATCATTTTAAAGGGGGGGGCGGGAAGCACTGCTTTCCTAATTGGCTGGCTTCTCTCCATTTAAATGACATCACATCCTAAAAAATAAAAGAGGTTCTGTCACATGGTACACCATCCAATAGGATTGGAGGTGTGTCATTTGGCTGTGACATAAGAAGCCTTACTGTACCATCTCATTTGACCTCAAGAAGACGATGGGAAACATCCGCACCCAGAATGGATTACAAATATAGAAGAAAGAAGAGAAGAAAGAACAAAGAACAACAGAACTAACTTCAAGCTGCGGATCGAGAGTTTCCTGAAACATCTTGAATTAGAGGGTGAAGACATCTAAGGTAAGAAAACCCATTGAATGTATGTAATTTAAAATGTATAGGTATTTTGATTGTATTTTTTATTTTTTTGCTTGAACATTGACTGCCAAAGTATTTATCTATGTCCCATTAGGGCAATAGATAAATACTGTGACAAGCATTTGGAAAACGCTTGTTTTTATATCTTTTATATGTATTTTTGTTCATTGCGTTGTATAATTGTGTTTTTTTGATGATTTTGTTAAAATTCATTATTTGTGGGTTTTTTTTTATTTAATTCAGTTTTTTTGTGTTTCTTTTTTAAATGTTGGCATTTTTTGGGGTTTTGGTTAATTTAATTCTTGTGTAAATTTTGGTTATTAATTTGATTTAACTTGGTATTTTTGGTGGATGTTTAGATTTTAGGTTGCCCACCTATTGATTGTCATAGAGGAAAAGCATACCCATATTATATGGGCATGATTTAACACTGTGCCAATCAATTGGTTTCTTGGTATTAATACTGTATTTGTTTATACTGCACCGACACACTTTATTCGAGCAAATACCCAGTATGTACCTGGCAGATACCTGGAATGCGCCGCTCCTCACCTCTGACAAGCCCCGTTGCGTTTGCCTTCCCAGCCTGGGTTCATGCCTGGCTGACGGGCGGCTGATCTGTTAAATGATAATGATTAGGATTTAATAGGCTGCAATGCTTCGCGTGTCTACCAGATGGCATCAATTCATGAATTGTAATGCAGTATATATATATATATATACTGTGCAGTATTGCAGCCAGCGGGAATAAAATGCTTCAATCCCTGCCTGGAAAATAACCCAATGCACTCGGGCAGAAAACAGTCACAAACCTCAATACACCCGGGTATACCCGAATTCGTGGGACTAGCCGAGCTCGAATAAAGTGTGTCGCCAGTGTACAATGTGTTTTATTTTATGCCTGTTTTGCTTTAGCTTGCCCATTTATTGCTATAGTGGAAAAGCATACCAATGCTTTACCACTGTGCCAATCAATGCGTTTCAGGGATGGAGGGTGGGGGTAGTTCTCCGGGAAGGATGGTTAGGCCTCCTGGGTGGGTAGCGGGGGAGGGAGTTAACCCCTTAATTACTATAGAGGTTACAAACAGCTAAGGGGATTAAGGGGTTAGGGGCCATTAGATTGTATTTTTGATTGTTATGTGGCTGCCAACGGAGGATAAGGACGATGATGAGGGAGAGGACGGCCTTCATCCTGGCAGGGGTAAGTGCAAATTTTATTTACTTAATGTTGGCTGTGTTATGTTTTAATTTAAATGGGCAAATGCACGTTGCCCATTACTGTACTGTATATGTTAGGGGGGGTATTTGGGGTACAGAATACTTGGCCCAGGGTGGGTGGTTAGGCCAACCGGGTGGGTCACGGTGAGGGGGTTAACCCTTGATTACCATAGCGGTTACAACCATAGTCATTACTATGGTAATGAAGGGGTAAATCCCCCCGTGACCCATATGGTAGGCCTAACCACCCATCCTGGGCCAAATTCCCCACCCCCCCCTATACACGCACTCAATAAATTATCTACTGTGCCTTAACCCTTCATTGCCTTAGCAGCTAGCCGCTAAGGTAATGAAGCTGCTTTAATTTTATTTTTGCTAATAGTGTATGTGAGCAGGGGTCTCCTGAGCTGAACCGCATTGATTTCAGCCTCAAGGACTCCCTGCTTCCCAAAATATAGGCCCTGGTATAGGGTGCCGGTATCTCCGCAATGTTTAAATTGATTTAAACCCGGGGTCCATATCTCAGGAGGCAGGGGTCCCAAAGGCTGAAATCAATGCCCTGCAGGATTTAAATCCCATGGTCATGTGACGCAGAGGATTTTAACATTGCGGGGATACCGTCACCCCATACCGAGGCCTGTATCTTGGAAGTAGGGGTCCCCGAGGCTGAAATCAATGCGGTTCCGCAAATGCTCCTGCAATCTAGTTTTAAAATTAATATTGAAACTATACAATCGCCTTTAAGCGCCATGCATGGAGATGCAGCATCTCCATGCAGCTTTTCCATACTGCAGTTTCAATCAGTTGCCAATCGCTATGATTTATAGCGCGATAGAACTTAGTATCGAACGACTTGTTTTTTTTCTGTTTATTTCATTGAACTTCAAAAATCTTGGATTTTTTTCTTAGTGAAACACATGTATCCCTGCCCCCCGATCTTTTCTAGGGACCTTTGTGGGAGAACTGCACATATTACCAGGTTTGGTGCAATACCTGTCAGGCTCACAGAAGGCCTGAGCGTCCGTTGATGGAAACCTGGGGTGTATCCTGGAACGTACTTACAGCGCCTCCACCTGTGCAGTATCCTAGAGTGTAGAAGAACCTCTGACACAGCACCCAGACACAGTAACCACATACACAGTGTATAGGTAAAACAGTTTACTGTATGCAGATAAAGAACATAACAACAATAACATCACCAATAATAGTGTCACCCCTGTAATAATAATAATACAACTGTCCGGTCGCCTCACAGGGCCTTTACCCCACACCTTGTTCTCCCCCAACACCGTGTACCCAGAGTCCCCCACCCAAGTGTGAAACAGCACTGCCCACTAAGATGAGGTGTATAGTTGGTGCGCGTGTAGGGATGATGGTACATGCCGGGTATGTCCACACCCGGGCACATAGATGCTTGGCTTGGAATGATCCCTTAATCCAGACGGATGATCCTGCATTGTGATCTGCCTCAGCGATGGGTAGCTCTCGCCTGTAATGATCCACCGTCAGAATGTCTCTGCCTCTGATGTTACAGATGCTAATTCACCAACACAGCAGTGGCCAGGAATTCCACGCTTCCTTGTTTTGACCATCACTGTGACCCTCACTGAAGCTGGCTCTACAGGACCCTGTCCCTATCCTAGGGGCGTTCCTGTAGCAGCCACAAGCTGAGGGTGAGTAGGGCCTAGCTGGGGCCTAATGGGAGACTTCTGGCCTAGTGCAGAGACTACTTGCCTCCCTGCACATATACAACCTCCCCTCTCTTTGCCCCAGCTGCTCCTGCGTCTTCCTATCTTGAGAGTGCCAAATGTATAACTTATCAGGGGAAGCTATAAGCCCTATTGGCTCCCTGGTGTCTCTGGGTGGTATCTCTGCCTCTATGCATCCTGGGGCTTTTAGTCCCTTGCAGACCTCTTTTGCAAGGGTAATGGCTGCCACGACACCAAACCCATACTGCACATGCGCGAACTTCGCACCAACCGCAACATGGCCGCCGGATCCTCTCTGCGAGCCTACACATGTGCGGACACAGAAAACATGGTAGCGCCCTGCCTCTGACACCACCGGGAGCCCCCGGCGATGCACTCGCCCCCACAGCAGCACCCTGGCACAGCACGGTGGTCCCCGCAACAGGACACAAGAAAGGGCGACCAGGGGGTACCCTGCAACATTAGTGAATACCATTTTACCAACATGTTTGAGGATTATTGCGTCAGGTGTCAAGAGGTTCCTGCTGTTGCTGATGGACTCGTAATCAGAGGGTGAAAATTTCAAAAGTAAGAAAAACATTGAATGTATATTTTTAACAGATAGATAAGGGAATAAATCCCTAATTGGGTGCTCTAAAAGTCCTCCTGGTAAGCCGTGCAGTCTCAATGATGTACTTTGCTTGATTAGGTGAGCAGGGTTCCCAACCCTATACAAATGAATAATAAGTGTTCAAAAATTGATTCCCAGCATTTGTATAGTCACAAGGCAATGCCGACATAGGGAAAAGCCTTCTAACCTGACCGGTGAACTTGTAGCTCCACCCAGTGGTCCCTCTCTGGGTGGGCTTCACAATCCCCCGTGGCTTCTCGTAGAAGGGAGTAAAGATACTCACAGTGCTGCTTTTGTTCCGGTAAGCTGGTTTGGGGAGAAGGTTCACCTCTGCTCCGTCGCGTGTGTCCGTCCCGGCAGTAAGATTCAAAATGTAAGTATAGGGACTATGAGCACTGCAAGATAAGGTCAGGCTGGAGGCAGAGTGCAATACAAAAAAGCTTTATTACGGCATATGAGCCAAATTTAAAAAGACATAAAGACAAAATCCTTGTCTTTACCCAGCTGTCCAGCACAAGGCAACAATAGAATTGCTACTTGGAGGACGTCCAGCCTCCTTAAAGGCATAGTGCCAGAAACAGCAGAGTGCAGCAAAACTAAATACAACGTAAGGGTTCTTAGTTTAATCCTTTGGCCAAAGGACTATAAGCCTGCTACCACATCAAGCTAAACCCTACTCAGCAGGTCCTATAATACCCACACGGTGAACTAACCTCAGTGGTAAAATGAGTGACTGTCCCAGTCTTCCGGAATCCAAAAGAAGTGTCCCAGAGGAAATCCAGGCAGGAACAGCATGTGAGGGCAGGCACGCGAAGCATTTAGTACTGACAGTATTTAAAGGCAGCAGCAGCTGTAAGCAATGAGGAAGTCAGAGAGAGGCTTACTTCCTGTCAGGAGGAAGAGGGCAGGATTTTCCAGGAAGCAAGATGGCGTTGTTTGCTTTAGAATACTTAAAGACAGGATCTTGACTCGCAGCTAGAGGGCAGCGCCCGCCACGCAAAGAGTCTTGACTCGCAGCTAGAGGGCGGTGATCAGAAGTTCAACAGGCAGGGGGCGTGTTCTGCGCATCGTCACAGAAATATGCCAAACCATTCGAGATGGCAGCAAAGTTCTCAAACCTACTAGAATAGGCCCCAGTGACTTTGTTTGGGTCAGTACAGTATTCCATGTTTTGAGACTGACTGCTTCACTTATGCATTACTTGCAATTGTTTGTATTTTTATTAGTTTCACTCTTGATGCATGTGTTCTCTTCCGCCGCTGCTTTCTCCATCACACTGACAATCTGTTGTTATCCTGATAATTGGGTTCTCACTGTACGTTCTATGGCTGCTTCTATAACATTCTTGTCATAAAAATGAAAGTCACATCTGCATTCCACACCCTCTGCAACTGGAATTGAAGTAGTCTCATTGTTCCAGCATTCTGCACCTTTGGGTGTTTAGTGACCTGTCTGAAACATGTGTATTTGTTCAGAAGTGTTCTTAATTATTACTTTGCACATAAAAGAAGAATGGTTCAGCTCTAGCCTCTTATCCTATTACAATTAAGTTGTTGCTCTGTAAGACAGAATTTGGTGGCGTTTAAAAGCTTACATACTGTACTGTTGTCCACTTATTACAATATCTCACTTGATGACTTGTCCTACTCCAGATAATTCCAAATAATGACATACAGTACACATTTTTGTAAGTCTGTTTTTAATGTCATTGTTTTCCTTTACTAAATAGGATATACTGTACACCCCACTATGTAATAGTGCAGTTAACTTTTAGCTTAGTAAACTTATTACTAAACATCTTGTCATAAACCCCTTTGAGCTTAGCTTGCATTAAACAGGGGTGGCAAACATTTTCAAGACCAGTTACCCAAATACTGTGCTTAACACCTTGTCATTATAAGGGATCTGTCTGAACATTCAGGATGAATGCTGACAGGAAGTGACATCATCTGGTCCGAAGCCGTCACAGCCATCTTGCTTCCTGGCAAATCCTGCCCTTACTTCCCTCACAGGAAATCAGCCTCTCTTTGGATCACATTGCCAGCAACTGCCTCTGGCCTTTATATAGCAGGCTACTAGTCTTTGCTTGTGCAAAGTACTGGTTACCCAGTCATGTATGAGCTCTCCTTACCTTTGTTTTGCCTGCTGCTTGTCTTGACCTTGGAACTGAATCTGACTACCCTTTGCCTGCCTGACCTCGGAACCAGACCTTACTACCCTTTGCCTGCCTCGACCTCGGAACCAGACCTAATTACCCCTGCATTCCAGGCCTCTGATCCCAGGCCAAGGTTGGTGTATTACTCCCTACCTCTGCCCTGCGTGTCCACATCCTATTTTGCAGTCAGCAACGTTACACATTGCACGAGCCACGCAATGGACACCACAGAGGTAGCGAACGCCGTTTCCCTTCAGGGCCAGTTTCGGGGAACCCATGCCACCCGTCTAGTTATGCTGGATCGAAACTGGACTCAATCTTCGCTACGCTGCAGACCCTGTGAAGCCACCTCAGTTCCCCCAGCGTGACTCCATATATGCCAACACCTTTAGCTCGTGATGCTGCACCAGTATCTGTGGTACTAAGGGAGCCCTAATCCCGACTCCTGTCCACTATGGAGGGCTTCACACATCTTGCAGAGGATTCTTGTACCAGTGCCAGGTGAAGTTTGTCACACAACCGTCATCCTTCTCTACCCACCACTCGAGTGGCATATATCTTCTCGCTCATCATGGGTGAAGCATTATCTTGGGTGAAACAACAAAGGGATAGGGAGTGATCACAGAACCATACTAATTGAATAAAGTGGTCAAATACATCAATGTGGTAATCAAGTAATGGGTGCAAACTGTGAACTGAAAAGTGAATCAGAAAAGGTGAAGGGAAACACAAAATGGATGTGCCCCCTAAAAGAATTCACTTAAATGCACACCAAAACAGTGTAAAATTTAACTTTTAATAAATTTACTTAAAACATATATTACCAAAGTAATGTGTAATGTGAATTAAAAATATATTAAATCAACATTATCAGGCAACCGTGTTGTCTATTTTGAGCATATACTATCCAATTGAACCACTTGATAATGGTGGGATAAGAGGACATAGGTTGCTAGAAGTCAGGGTGTTAACCCCTCTGGAGCAACGATGAGACCCAAAAATAAGGGTATATAAATGTACACAAGTGAGTGGCCAGTGTGTTAAATGTCCAGCTACCTTGCTAGAACAACCAGCACTGCGCACTATAATAGAGACTTTAGTGTGTTAAAGTAAGAGTGCTGGAGTGATAAAGCTGGCAAGTGCAGTGATAATGGTGATGCATACTGTACACTGCAGCATAGACCTGCCAGAACCAGCAGTGCTGTGCAAGGAAAGCAGGCACACTCACTATAAATAAAGAATAAATAATTAACTAATGGGATCGACAAAGTTAGAGCCAGGAGACTGCTGACACTACATTAAAACAGCTCCAAGTAGGAGACTGACAACATTGCACTATTTATAGTGAGTGTGCCTGCTTTCCTTGCACAGCACTGCTGGTTCTGGCAGGTCTATGCTGCAGTGTATGCATCACCATTATCACTGCACTTGCCAGCTTTATCACTCCAGCACTCTTACTTTAACACACTAAAGTCTCTATTATAGTGCGCAGTGCTGGTTGTTCTAGCAAGGTAGCTGGACATTTAACACACTGGCCACTCACTTGTGTACATTTATATACCCTTATTTTTGGGTCTCATCGTTGCTCCAGAGGGGTTAACACCCTGACTTCTAGCAACCTATGTCCTCTTATCCCACCATTATCAAGTGGTTCAATTGGATAGTATATACTCAAAATAGACGACACGGTTGCCTGATAATGTTGATTTAATATATTTTTAATTCACATTACACATTACTTTGGTAATATATGTTTTAAGTAAATTTATTAAAAGTTACATTTTACACTGTTTTGGTGTGCATTTAAGTGAATTCTTTTAGGGGGCACATCCATTTTGTGTTTCCCTTCACCTTTTCTGATTATCTTGGGTGTCATCTCTTTATGAAAAGGGTTCCCCCTTGTTTATGCAAACCTTCCGGACATTCTTTGATAACCCTGGCTGTGCGGCTGCCGCTGAATTTGCACTACTACAGCTAAAACAAGGCTCTCGCATTATGAGACAATATGCTATCGAGGTTACAGTAGGACCCTGGCAATGGAGACAGATAGGAACAAAGAGGATTTGAAGGCTGCTTTCCATCAGGGCATTGAGGAGATGCTGAAGGACGAATTGATGTACAGGGACCTACCCACAGATCTGGAAGGACTGATCGCCATTTGCATTTCCATGGATCTTTGGATGAGGAAGAGACGTCAGGAGCAATATTGTTCTCACAGATTCCGGTATCTTTCGCTGACTCCACCTATTCAGGCTCCTTCCAATGAAATGCCAGAGAACCTATGGAACCCATTAAATTGGGCAATTTGTGTTTGACAGAACGGGAGATGCAGCACCGGCAATCTTTAGGGTTGTGCTTCTACTGCGGCGAGAATGGTCACATGCTACAAACCTGTCCTAAGAAGCCAAGAAACACCTGCGCCCAGAGCAAGTAGGGGAGATCCTCTGGGTATCTGCACCTCCTCCCCATCTCCTTGTTGCTTGATGGTCCCCATCTGCCTATCCTGGCAAAACCATTCTGTGATAACCAAGGCTTTCGTGGATTCTGGAGCTGCTGGCATATTTGTGGATAAGGCCTTCGCTAAACGGATCAAGATTCCTTTCCAGAGGAAGGACCTACCCCTAGGTATCTCTTCCATTGATGGTAGACCATTTTTGATCGAGGGTCATATCACAAGAGATGGTTAAAAACAGGGCTACGGTTGGTGATTTGCACCACGAACTCGTCCAGCTGGATGTCATCAAATCCCCAGCCATCGATGTTGTTCTGGGGCTTCCCTGGTTACATACCCACAATCCCCAGATTGACTGGATTTCAGGACAGATGAGAACTTGAAGGTGTGCATGCCATGGCAAATGTATTTCACCCTGTCATCCAGTGGGTTCTCTTCTACTGCCTGCACCGGAGGACTTACCCGGTCTCATGGCCTATTACTCTGACCTGAGGCGGGTCTTCGACAAGGGACAGGCGGAAGAATTACCTGTGCATTGACCGTTTGATTGTGCTGTCAATCTCTTTCCTGGGATGACTCTTCCTCCTGGATGTACATATTCCCTTTCCGATCCAGAAACCAAGGCAATGAGAACATACATTGATGAGAACCAGAAGCGAGGATTCATTCACAAATCCTGTTCTCCTGCTGGTGCAGTTTTTTTCTTTGTGGCAAAGATGGATGGGTAATTGAGACCTTGCGATTACCAGGGTTTGAATAAAATAACTGTCAAGAACCGGTATCCTCTTCCTCTGATCACCGAACACTTTGATCGTCTACGTGGGGCAACAGCTTTTACCAAGCTCGATTTAAGAGGGGCCTATAACCTTATAAGGATAAAGCAGAGTGATGAGTGGAAAACGGCTTTCAACACACGATGGCACTACGAGTACTTCATAATGCCATTTGACCTATGCAATGCTCCCACAGTGTTCCAGTTTTTTGTGAACAACATTTTCAGATACATTTTAGACACCACAGTTATTGTATACCTTGATAATATCCTCATCTATTCAAAAACCTTGGTACAACATAATCAGCAGGTGAATCTCTTCGCTAAATACGAGAAGTGCGAATTTGAGAAGTCCTGTCTTTCTTTTCTCGGATACATCATCTCTGCCCAGGGCCTACAAATGGATCCTGCCAAGGTTGCTGCTGTTCTGAACTGACCAGTACCTAAGGGATTAAAAGCCACTCATAGATTCTTGGGTTTCGCAAATTATTACAGGTGATTCATTTGGGATTTTTCCAAAATCGTTGCATCCATCACAGCCTTGACAAAACAGGCAGATCACATGAACTGGTCCTGGCAGGCTCAGGCGGCTTTTCTGAAGCTCAAGAAACGTTTTTCCTCTGCACCAATCCTGAAACACCCCCATCCTCGTCATCCTTTTATCATCGAAGTGGATGCCTCTGACGTTGGAGCAGGCACAGTCCTGTCACAGAGAATTGAGTTTCAGGGTCGGTTACACCGTTTTCCTTCTTCTCTAAGAAGTTTTCTAAGGCTGAACACAATTACGATTTGGGCAATCGTGAACTTCTAGTTGTTAAAATGGCTCTGGAGTAATGGAGACACCTTCTTGAGGGAACTGCAATGCCAGTCACGATTCTTATGGACCTTAAACACTTGTAAAACCGCGAGGGGGCACACAGGTTAAACACTCACCAGGCTAGATGGGCACTCTTTTTCACTCACTTTAATTATGTGATCTTCTACCAGCCGGGTTTTAAGAATGTAAAGGCAGATGCCCTATCACGCCAGTTCTCCATGGATGACACTGATTCTACGGACAAGGGTCCCATCATTCCCTCATCTAAAATTGTGTCGGCAATTACGATCCTCAATTGTAATCAGAAAGCCCAGAATAAGGTGCCCGCTGGAATAGCGATTCCTCCATCCAAACTTTTCGTTCCTCCTTTACTCCGGCAGGAGGTCGTCCGATGGGGGCAAAAATCAAAACTTGCAGGCCACCCAGGGGTTCGGAAGACATGTGAACTTCTTGAGAGGACTTTTTGATGGCCAAAATTAAAAACTGAGGTAGAGGATTTTGTGTCAGCCTGTGGGCCCTGTGGGCTTCTACAACCATTGCCGATACCCTCTAGTCCCTGGATGCACCTATCCATGGCCTTTATTGGGGAACTTCCCCCCCCCCCTCTCAGGGTATGACAACAATTCTGTTATTGTTGACGTTTTACAAAACATAAAAACACACAACGTAGCACACCGCTCACTATTAATAAACAATTTAATTATTGCATTGACTAGTGTCTAATGATTGACACAAATGAGTGCAACCAATGTACAAAATCTCATAGATAAGACTAATTGAAAGAGCCCGTGATATAGTCACGAGTACCTTCAGAAGGGTACATTTTTGGTGCACATCACACTAACAATTTTTGTTTTATTTTGTGGAATATATACAGTGAAAAATCAAGGTGAAACCTAAATATAAAGTGATAATAAAATATTAATAAAACAGACACACAGTGCTACCTGCTGTTGACAACCACTTGTATGTACACTCTGGTAATAGTGACCTTACAACAATGTGAGGTGTGCTAGATACATAATAACACCACTAATATTGTCCTCCTGCTGTATACAATATAGTTGATAGTACCTCTCACAAATACTAGTTGAAGTCACTCATACAATAGCATCATTGAGCCAGTCCTATGCATATATCAATAGATAATTAGGTTAACGCAATCAAATGATCATAACCAAAAGCAGCAAACCATATAGTGCAGGGTCACACAAGAGATAGCCAGCATGCAGCATGAAGTAAAATAGAAGGATGCACTTTGAAGCGGTGGGAGTCCCTCAGCTGTAAAGCTATCATATGAACGCTGTTTGCTTATCAAACAGCACAGCTCCAACATCGCTGTCAACTTGTACTGGGGGTCCCTATATCTAGTGATATACCGTGTGCATAATAAGTAAACAATTTACATCCTCCTCGCCCATAAAGGGACCGAATCCAATGTCATGTATGGGCGAGGAGGATGTAAATTGTTTACTTATTATGCACACGGTATATCACTAGATATAGGGACCCCCCAAAGTGAAAAAGTGCGGAGATGGCTTTGCCTTTTGTGCTGAATGCAAACAGCAAAAACTGTGATTCATTGAAAGAAAAGGAAAAAGAAAACAGTCACTGCATCTTTGTAATGTGTTGCATTTTCTACAAGTTTAACAGAGTACAATCATATTATTGATATATGAAAAAAAAAAAAAAAAAAAAAAAAACGTCACAAGGAGTCAATGTGAATAGCATTTGCAATGCTTTTTTAGTAGTCACCCCTTAATTCAATGAATTTCCTTATTATAAAAGTGTGTAAATAATTTATATGCCACATTATTTATATAGTATTTCTCTATGTACCCACAACAATTACCATTTTATTTTAAATTTTGAATCAATTGTTGTATTTTACACCAAGTAATTTGCTCAAATACCAGCTGCAGGGGTTGTGTGGTATGTATATTTGTGCATGCGTGGGTATAGAATGCTTAGACTATTGTATGCATTTCACTCGATACGAAATATAATTTAAAAGGAGGTGGCCAGAGCTGAGTTTTTCTACACCTGAGAGCCAAAGACAGAATGAATGGAAAGAAGTTCTTGGCAGCCCAGGGGAGTTGTTAAGGTTTGATAAAAGTGTAACCCATGTTCCCCCATCCAATCGCAGATAGGGTGCATGTGAGGGGAGCTATATGTATTACCCAGTGTGGTGCTTTACCTGTTAGGATCAAAGGAGGCCTGAGTCTCCGCCAATGAGAGCCTGGGGTGTATCCTTCTGAACAATACTATAGGGTGCAGCGCCTCCACATGTGATGGCTCCCAGCAGAGCGAGAGTTGTTCCTCACAGGACAATAATATAATACCACGCACACAGCATATAAAAGAACAGTGACTTTACTAACAGTAACCATAACCATGCATGTCATACATTAAGTGTCCCTCTGTATAGGAGACACAGTAACTCACGCGTCTCGCAGGACGCGACCCCTCACCATGTACCCACACCGTGTCCAACTCCCAACAACACAACCCCACCCCCAAAGTAAGGTATGTGTGTGTGTGTGTGCGCAGCCACTATGTTCTGGTTTTATAGTTGGTGCACTTGTGGATGTTAGCAGCCAAGCGCTCCAGCGCTCGGACCTGCAAACGGGCTTCACAAAGGATCCGACGATGAAGACACTCCAGGGATACCTTCCAGGGCGATCCCACCCGGTCGGCTGCTGCTGTGCATGCAGAGGTCTGATCCGAAACCTCTGAGATGTTGCTGCCACAGTCTCTGGGCCTTGACACTTCTCTCTCTCTCTAATGTGACAGATTCCTGTACTAGGGCCTGTCCCTGTGACCACCCACCCTCACTAGTGGGAAGTCAGGGCCTCAACTCTAACCTGGGGATTTCTGGCCTAGGGCAGAAGCTCGCAGCTCTCTGCCCCCCTTCTTTCCCCCTCTGTCTCCTAAGTCTCCCTGACTCATGTGCTTCACAGTCTGCTTCCTGACTCTGCACACAACAATGTAACCAATTCCCTGCTGCAGAGAATCTGCAAGTCTCAGTGGCTGGCTGGCTGCAGGTGACAGGGATCATAGGGCATTCCCCAGAGGCTGCTGGGGGATGTAGTCCATTCAGGACCTCTTTCCTATGGGGACCGTGTGCACGATCTCTACTGCGCCTGTGCAAAGCTGTAATGGCCGCCGCTACGCTTAACTGCGCCTGCACAACCTCCCAGAGCTCCTGCACACTTGTAATGGCCACCACTACCCTTGCCAACCTCTGCGCATTGCGCGAACCTCGCGCCAACCACAACATGGCCGCTGCGGCTATCTGCGCATGCATCAGGACCCCGATGGCGGCGCCTACCGGGAGAAGTCGCCGTCCCCTTCCCCCACTGCCACAGGGTTAAGGCAGGGGGCAAAGGAAGATCAGGGGAACCGTGGGTGACCCCCTTACACTCTCCCCCTGTTGGAAACACCAACATCCCCGCTTGGAGAACATCATCACCTAGCACAAAGTTATATAATAAAAATGCAGGGCATGATATATATACAACTTATCACATATGGTTTGTATGAATTGGTACACCACATAACAACCACAGTAATACCCGAGGCCAGCTGAGTGTTAGCTGTTTCCTGAGACCAAATGTGGGGTGCCCCTAACTGATAATGTTGGGGTACCTCACTTTGACTTTTGTGAGCCTCCGCCTGGATAGTCTCTTGAAGATCATGCTCTGGTGTAACAGTCACTGGTTCCATACTACTTCCTCCCCCTGGTGGAAGGAATAGCACAGTGTCTCTTGGCCAGACCTTTACCTGGCCATCTGCAGCATGGACGCGGTAGGCCAGGAGATCTTGACCTTTTCCGCGGTCCACCACATGGTGAATGGAGTTCTCCTTTTTTTGTTTAAAGGAGGCAAATTTCACGGGATCACTCACAACACAATCCTTGTCCCTAAGCACTTGGGAGGCTTCCACTGGGAAGCGAGCGATTTGCAAAGTCTCTGTACTCAATGTCTTTACAACATCCTGCAGGGGGTAAAAGGTTGGTGCCTCACCACTGCGGTGATTAACGGTGGCCAACAGGTCCTCGGGGACGCTGTCAGTTCCCACCTCGGCTGCCCTAGGACCTGTCCCCGGCACTTCTGGGGCAGTCCACTCACTTTCTGGAAGCTCGGGAGCGTTGGATTCCAGTCCTGGGACCATTTGGGTTGGAGCGCATGGACTCACACTCAGTTCAGTTATGGTAGCGGTTATGGTGACACACGGGCCCACCGTCAGGTCATGAGCCTTAGTTGGGTCCTTTTCCACGGCCGCCTCCATCGGAGCCTGTGGGGAGTAAGGAGGTTCCTCACCACTCCGCTGGCTTACGATGGGTTCCTCTTCCTCCGGTCCCATCTCCGGATAACCCTCCAACACACTGGGAGTCGCCACAGCCGTGGGACTCTTCCGCGGCTCCGGCTGCACCAGCTCTTGCTGCCGAGGGGTGTCAATGTGCAGCGGGCCCACAGCAGGGTCAGCAGTAGATGCTTCAGCTTCACTTGGGTGGTCTGCCGGCTGGCGCATCACCACGGCTGGTTGTTGGTCGCTGGAATCACTAAGAGAGGATGGGGGTAGAGACACCTTACCCTGGGATTCCGGAATCTGCGGTTTGGAATCTGCAGTCCTGAGTGTGGAACCGAGTCTAGAACTGGGGTGCACGGACCCCCTGGAACATCTGCTACAGCACACTGACTCGGTGCGACCACCGAGTCGTAGCTGTCCCTTTTGGTCAATGTAGCTTGAAATCTTGTGGTTCTAGAGCCGAGTCTAGAACCGGGGTTATAGCACGTGGAGCCTCCAAAACTTCCGTGGTTGTGGTAGAGGGGTTAACAGCATCGATTACCCCAGTAGAGAGGTCATTCGCATCTTTCTCTGCTGGTTCCAGCTCTGGCAACGACACTGGAACCAGATCTGGAACCGCAGTTAGAGTGCTTGAGCCCTCCGAAACTTCTGTGAGGGGGGTAAGTTGATTACCTGCATTAACCTGTCCAGTATGGTTGTCGATCGCGTCTTCCTTGGCGGGTTCCGTAGGCCACAGCAGCACAGGCTTCAAGATCTGTGCCCCGCAGCAGGCACATTTGGGTCCTCAGGTCAATTTGCCACCTGGGAAGTCACACTTGTTACAGACACATCGTATGCATCCCTCTTCATCCACCCCTGCCGCCTGATATGCTATTGGTAGCTTAAAGGGGTCAAAGTCCATACCACCAGACAATTTTAAGTCCTTTTGCAAACAGGGGCACAACAGAAAGGATATGTCCCCTCCTTTCATCAGCAAGGCTTCATACAACTGAGGATGCGGTTTACTACATCTTCTACCTTTCCTATGGGGAACAGAAGTTACTGACTGAGGCTCACTGTGCTCACTCTCCCTGGTGGAATCTAGAGAAGGGGCACACTCTATCAAGGACAGGTTTTTGCAGAACATTTTTGTGCAGACTGGCGGTCAGCCACACGTGCGCTTTCCTGACTTGGCGGGGGACGCCATTTTAGGTGGGACTCACTGGATGAGGGAGCCTCCATTTTGATCACAGTCCTATCAAGTGCACTATGGCTCTTTGCATATACAAGGGGGTAGCCCTCAGGCGGGCCCCCTGGCATAATCAGTGCGGACGGTGCCTCTGACAGGCATATATCCTCAGTGTGAGTTGCCACGAAAAGTATCATTTTCCATGTGGACGTGGGATCGTGTTCTTCATATAAGACACATGCATGCAGCCACCCAGGAATTTTACACATATAATACCTGACCTTTACAGCGAGTATACAGTAGTTGCGGGAAAGCCTCCTTCTGCCACCACACACATGGCCGGGTTCAAGATATTGCCTCAAGGCCCAGTCATGGACCTCGTGTCCGGACTTTACAACCATGGTGGACAATTTGACATAAAAATAGAATAGGGCACCCCAGGTCTGATCTCAGCAGCGCCTCCATTTTGTAACCCATGTTCCCCCAACCAATCACAGATAGGGTGCATGTGAGGGGAGCTATATGTATTACCCAGTGTGGTGCTTTACCTGTTAGGCTCACAGGAGGCCTGAGCCTCCGCCAATGAGAGCCTGGGGTGTATCCTCCTGAACAATACTATAGGGCGCTGCGCCCCCACTTGTGATGGCTCCCAGCAGAGCGGGAGTTGTTCCTCACAGGACAATAATATAATACCATGCACACAGTATATAAAAGAACAGTGACTTTACTAACAGTAACCATAACCATGCATGTCATACATTAAGTGTCCCTCTGTATAGGAGACACAGTAACTCACGCGTCTCGCAGGACGCGACCCCTCACCGTGTACCCACACCGTGTCCAACTCCCCACACCACAACCCCACCCCCAAAGTAAGGTATGTGTGTGTGTGACTGTACAGCCACTATGTTCTGGTTTTATAGTTGGTGCACTTGTGGATGTTACCTGCCGAGTGCTCCAGCACTCGGACCTGCAAACGGGCTTCACAAAGGATCTGACGATGAAGACACTCCAGGGATACCTTCCAGGGTGATCCCACCCGGTCGGCTGCTGCTGTGTGTGCAGAGGTCTGATCCCAAACCTCTGAGTTGGTGCTGCAACAGTCTCTGGGCCTTGACACTTCTCTCTCTCTCTCTAATGTGACAGATTCCTGTACTAGGGCCTGTCCCTGTGACCACCCACCCACACTAGTGGGAAGTCAGGGCCTCAACTCTAACCTGGGGATTTCTGGCCTAGGGCAGAAGCTTGCAGCTCTCTGCGCCCCTTCTTTCCCCCTCTGTCTCCTAAGTCTCACTGACTCATGTGCTTCACAGTCTGCTTCCTGACTCTGCACACAACAATGTAACCAATTCCCTGCTGCAGAGAATTTGCAAGTCTAAGTGGCTGGCTGGCTGCAGGTGACAGGGATCATAGGGCATTCCCCAGAGGCTGCTGGGGGATGTGGTCCACTCCGGACCTCTTTCCCATGGGGACCGCATGCGCGATCTCTACTGCGCCTGTGTGAAGCTGTAATGTCCGCCGCTACGCTTAACTGCGCCTGCGCAACCTCCCAGAGCTCCTGCACACTTGTAATGGCCACCACTACCCTTGCCAACCCCTGCGCATTGCGCGAACCTCGCGCCAACCACAACATGGCCGCCGCGACTATCTGCGCATGCCTCGTATTATATATAATTTCTCTACGTGCCACTATTATGAAAGTAAAAAAATAAAAGGATAAAAGTAATGTAACAAATACATTATAAAAGTGTCATAATAGTCGTAGACTTCCATCGACATCTTTTCTGGCTGTCGATATGACATTTTGATTTCTGTAAAATAATTGTGGGTTTGCTGCCTCTCCCCAGCAACTTGCCAACTTTTTGAGGCTGGACGGATTTGCGTAAAATCTTAATTCTAGAGCGGCGAGTAGCGGCGCAAAGCTACCCGCCGCTACTAGAATTGAGCGGGTGTGAAAACATGGCTAGTTGCGGCGCAAAGTGCATTTTCGCCGTGCCTCTGGCGGAAAAAAAACCGCCAAAAAACTTGGCAGTTTTTTCGCTTTTTGCCAAGTTTTCGAGGCTTACTGAATCGTGGTATGCATTTTTGCCGCAAAACGGAGCGAAAAGTGACTTTGCGCCACTTACTACATGAAGCCTTAAGTGTCCACAGATGCTTAACACGTTCTCCGTTGTCACTCCATGTGGAAAGTAGTGCTGTGTCGTGGCGTGCTGTTATTGTGCCACCTGAACTTTGTTTGTGGTCAGATGGAATTATTTGTATTGTTGCAACCCAAAAATGTAATATATGTACTGCGGGTATAAAGGTTGTTGGGGGCACAGGGGTTGTATGTTGTTTATTGCAATGTTTATGGGGGCAATTGTCCCCAATAAACATGCTATTATGCCTTAACCACTTCATTGCCTTAGTGGATATCCGCTATGGTAATAAAGCAGCATTAATGTATTTTAATAATATTGTGCGGGAGCAGGGGGTCTCCTGAGCTGAACCGCTTTGATTTGTGGCTCAGGGACCCCCTCCTTTCCGAGTTACAGGCCCCGGTTTGGGGAGTCGGTGCCAGTGTTGCCGCCATCTTTATAGCAGGCACGTCACGTATGGGACGCTATAAAGATGGCGGCGACACTGGCACCCGATGACACATCCCTGATCCCCAAATAAATTCATTACTTTAAATGTAACATACATTTAACAAATTTTTTGGTCAGAGTTTTTACAATGTCAAATGTAATCTTTGTTTTGAAAAGACCACGTTTTTATGCCTAACTATTCCTGATTTACAGTATAAGGATTGACATATTCTCTCATTTTTAATTGTAAAAATTACGGTGTGTACATATGGATCTAGCAGACATCATTATTGCCCGAGAAAATCTTGTAACCTCATCTGCGCATAACATTTAAAGTAGATAGTTACAGTATGTCGAGTTCAAGCCTGAATAACAGCCCAAATTAGAAGCTGAAATATAATGGAGGAAATATAAAGGTAACCCTTTCAGTAAACATAGCTTTTGCACCTTATTCAGTTTTACAGCCTAGCCAAGATGCAACAATATGCATCTACACACTTCTGAAAGCATAGAACAAAACACAGTAATTATGACACTCCTGAGGAACTTCTAAAAATAAAAAAACAGTTACATCCAAACGTTGTAAAAGTTTACAATTAGTGAAAAGTAAGTGAGCAAATAAAAATAATCACCATATCTTAACACAGCGGTGCGCAACTGTGAGGTGTGGGATTTTCTAAAGGGGGCACGCGGTTGCAGAGCCCCCACGCTTTTCCTCCAGGCAAGTAAATTAAATGTTGGGGGAGGCGCGAAGCCTCTCCAACTTCACTTATCTGCTCTCAGCCGGCTCTTCCCTGATGCGTCGCCATGACAAGGTGGCGTCAAATGAGGCAGCGGGGTAAAATGGCGACATGTCATATGTCACATGGAGCCTGAGAATAGGTAAGGAGGGGGGGGCGTAGGCAAGGGGGAGTGGAGACAGGGGGGACACGAACTTAAAAGTTTGCGCACCCCTTTTTTAACATACTGTATAATGCTTATTCTAACAAGAAAATATCAGCTGTTAATTTTGTAGCAAAATGTTACTAGAGCTACAAACTATTTAGATTTAGTTTTTGCATCCTCAGTTTTATATTTTGCATCAAGTTCTGGTACACTGTATATCATGAGGTACATTTGCAACCTATAGCAGGTCACAGTGAAAACACATCAAGCATTATCAGAGTATGGGCAAACAAACAATTATAAACCCTCTAAAAAGTGCTAACCTACAATAAATGTGAATTAAGGTGAATAATAATTATCAAAAAATAATGTGATAATTAATGTGGTGAAAAAAGCAGCCTAGGTAAACAACAAACAACAGATCATTCCTAATCTGATAAAACAATTACACATACAAATAAGTGTCTCCGGCGCTTAGAATCAGTCCAAGATACCGTAATCAAACAAAAAGAGTCTCTGATGCAAGGCTCCTTCTGGACAGGTTGATGAACTGGTTAGATAAAGTTCCAGATGGGTAGGTGTCCTTAATAGAGTGTCTTCACTTGTTCTGAAATAACAGAAAAAAGGCACACCAATTGCGCAGTATACCACAACAACAAGTCCCTATCTGAAACTTGCAGAATCCTACTCACAGAATGACAATTGACACATTCAGGGGAGAGAATCTGTATACACGTCCTGTCCCTGCACAGCTTCCCACGGACCCCACGTGGTCTGGCTTGTGAAATTCCCCTCAGATGGGCGATGTTGATCGTAGATGTCAACAGTACAGCATACACCAACGGTAGAACAGGGAATAGGACAATACTAGTGTGATATGTAACAGAATTTATTAACACACTAAAAACACTTAAAAACCACACTCACATGGTATGGGGGTGAGTCATATAACTCACGAATGCCGTCCGCAGCCTGAAAGTTCCTCAATCTGCAGCAGAGAGACTCACTACACGCAACACCCGCTACCGGCAAACGGGTGACGTCAGCAGTGCAGGAAGTCCTCCCTGCGTCTGGAACTATGGAAGCTGGATCGGGTCAAAACACTAAGCTCCTCCTCCCTACGCGTTTCATGACGCTAGGTCACTTCCTCAGGGGAACTGGAGCTTAGCTAGTGATACACTTAAATACATACCCCAAATGAGAGACCTTCCTACTAGGGGGAGGTGCTACGAATGGGATACAGCCTATATCACATAAAAATCAGCAATTCCGCATCAGAAAGGCGGTGGGGTCAATTTGTGATGATACATATAGGTCTAATCCATTCAACTCATAATAATATCTACAATAATACACATTACAGGGAAATAAAAAAGTTAAAAACATAAAAATCATAAAAATCATGGAATGAATGATAAAAAATTGGACACATAATAAATACAGTCTCATGGACAATTGCAAAGGAATATTCAAGGATCTTTCAAAAAGGCCGCCAGATCAAAATTAAGGCAGGTCTTAACATTGAATTTGATCTGGCGGCCTTTTTGAAAGATCCTTGAATATTCCTTTGCAATTGTCCATGAGACTGTATTTATTATGTGTCCAATTTTTTATCATTCATTCCATGATTTTTATGATTTTTATGTTTTTAACTTTTTTATTTCCCTGTAATGTGTATTATTGTAGATATTATTATGAGTTGAATGGATTAGACCTATATGTATCATCACAATTGACCTCACCGCCTTTCTGATGCGGAATTGCTGATTTGTATGTGATATAGGCTGTATCCCATTCGTAGCACCTCCCCCTAGTAGGAAGGTCTCTCTATTGGGGAATGTATTTAAGTGTATCACTAGCTAAGCTCCAGTAACCCCTGAGGAAGTGACCTAGTGACATGAAATGCGTATGGAGGAGGAGCTTAGTGTTTTGACCTGATCCGGCATCCGTAGTTCCAGACGCAGGGAGGACTTCCTGCACTGCTGACGTCACCCGCTTGCCGGTAGCGGGTGTTGCGTGTAGTGAGTCTCTCTGCTGCAGATCGGGGAACTTTCAGGCTGCGGACGGCATTCGTGAGTTATATGACTCACCCCCATACCATGTGAGTGTGGTTTTTAAGTGTTTTAAGTGTGTTAATAAATTCTGTTACATATCACACTAGTATTGTCCTATTCCCTGTTCTACCATTGGTGTATGCTGTACTGTTGACATCTACGATCAACATCGCTCATCTGAGGGGAATTCCACAAGCCAGACCACGTGGGGTCCGTGGGAAGCTGTGCAGGGACGTGTATACAGATTCTCTCCCCTGAATGTGTCAATTTTCATTCTGTGAGTAGGATTCTGCAAGTTTCAGATAGGGACTTGTTGTTGTGGTATACTGCGCAATTGGTGTGCCTTTTTTCTGTTATTTCAGAACAAGTGAAGACACTCTATTAAGGACACCTACCCATCTGGAACTTTATCCAACCAGTTCATCAACCTGTGCAGAAGGAGCCTTGCATCAGAGACTATCTTTGTTTGATTACGGTATCTTGGACTGATTCTAAGCGCCGGGGACACTTATTTGTATGTGTAATAATCAGAGTATGGGATGGAAAGGGACTGCTTCATTGGACAAAATAAGTTAACAGCTGTCCTTCATCCGTACTCCTTTGCCACCCTTCTTCACCACTCCCATGGCAGAGAGAAGGGGGGAGGTAATGGCCATGGTGGCGGCCCCATCATGGGAAGGGAGAACGAGTGTGTAAAGGCCCTTTGTTTGAGGCTAACATTGCTATGTTGGGGGGTTTGGGGCCCTTTGTCTCCCTTCTAAATTTTGGTGGACTGGCACGTCCCGTAACATGACACAGGCACTTAGTTTCCTACCAAGCAGGGAGCAGAATAATATGTGGGTTTTGGCTCCCCGTTAGAGACTATGGTTAGCTGGAGAATTGGGAGGAACCCAGAATGTAACAATGTAGCTCTTTGGAAGTGCCCTTGGTGGTCCCTGTTGCTACCATCGTAGTAGGCTAAGGCTACAATTTTTGTTATGTATTTTAGCACCACTGTAGCCATTGTGGGATTCCCTTGCAGTCAGTAGGACCAAGGCAATATTTCAGCTGGTGGATCCTGGTAAGAGAAATGTTACTGGTGACCTTGATCTGTTTGGCTATTGACAGTCTTATGTTATGTCAGACAGTATAATATAAATTCATATAATATTTTTGTGGCAATTTTGCCACAGAATAGTGTGTATAGCATACTATAATGTCTACGGCAACAGTGGAGAATGGTACGAGTTAGATCTCCTCTTTCCTTTTCAATTTTTGTTGATTGCAATATTTAGCAACATACAACATGCAATAAGGATCAGAAGCACCGTAATTAGAGATCATTGCAGCATTCCTCCTGACTAATAATGTTCAAATGAACAGAAATAATGAATGTAGCTGCACACCATTAAAAGCATTCAAAAAAGGCTCTTCGGGAAGAAGACTCCCCAGAGAAGTAAAATATACTGTATATTATGAAAAATACCAAGGCACATTCTTTTGCAAATGCATACCCTGGGCTACATACCCAGTAAAAGTAAAAAAAGTCAGGAAAGTCGACATTTTAGCTCTCAGTGCTTACTACCAGCTTCTGTTTCTTGTTTCCCTGCTACAGTACTTTATCCTGCATCCTGTTGTTCCTGACCCTGGATCCTTGATTGACTTCTTGCCCTTTATTCCTGACCCTTACAGAATTCCTGGCTCCTGTTTCTGCTTTGTATTATTGTCCTCACGTTTACGACTTGACTGACCTTGTGTCTAGCCCCTGCATTTTCACCCTAATCTTAGACTACATACTGTACTGTACATCATTAACAACTAAGTAGAAGTAATCCTGGCCTTACTGGGCGCAGGTGCCCCCCCTCCCCCTACTGTGACACATTAAGTAGTTGTTGTATGAGGGTGATTACAGGGATTTAAGGGCTAACATTCACCCAATGGGCTTAGGTATCTACTCACTAGAAAAAAAACAAAAAAAAGTTACCTAACGGCGCCAAAGTGAAATGTCATAAATGTGCATGAAAAACCAAAATAAACAAATAATGTGAAATACAAATGGTACCAATATCAAAATTCCTTGATTAAGTGTCCATGACAAATTAATCTCAATGTCCAATGTTCCTTGGATCCAGTGGAAGATGAATTGGTGGGATTCAGCACATAAAAGAGAAAGGGAAACAAAAATACATAGTGTAATACTGCTAAATTACATTATATACGTCAAGGGGTAGGGAATGGTGAGTTCCCTAATAAAGGTTTTGGCAAGAAGGTGAGATGAACAAAAAATACATTTATTAAACAAAATCTTGATTAAAAAACGCTCCTTACGGTGGCAAACAAAAATTGGAATCCTACTTACTAGACCCAAGTAGGACATGTGCAGTACAATGTCGTAATATCACAGGAGCAAGCACTTCACGCTAACAGCAACCGTTCCCGGAGTCCCAACACTACACTCTCCAGACCTGCTGGGACGTGATGATCTTCTGGCGTGGTTAGCTGGGCGTTTGGATGGCTCGCTTCCCTTCTACTTGTTCTGGCTCTCCCAGTATCCCGGATGTCCGGTAGCTTCTCCCGCGAGAAGCGATGGTGTCACAGACACAAGCCGAGTATGATGTTGCATCTTGGGAAATCCCGGATGGTTGTAAGTAAATTCGCACGTAGATACTGAACAGTTTGCGCACGTGTAGGAGTGGTGCAAACTCCACCCTATGCATTTCACGGATCCATCCGCTTCTTCAGGGGCATAAGCCAGAGCTTGGTCTGAGGATCACCATTACGTTATCATATATAGTGATATCTCTGGGAGTATATATTCCCTTACAGGGGAAGGTACCCTGCGGGGTTGCATTTGGACTCATGGGAGTTATCATTATGTGTTTCAATTGTATAATAGGATAGTAATACTAGCTTTTTGTCACTTCAAATGACATTAGGCATTTATGTCACTGTACCGTCTAAGTCTACGTCAGGTACACTATGGCTGGTAGCACAGCCTAGCACCTTTTAGCATCTATTAGGTTTTAACCTCATTTGTCCTCTCTTTGCACATTAAACAATTTATTATTTTTATTCTATAGGAGGAAGAGTGCTCGTTAACAGGGATTCTTTCTCTTTATGTATGTGCCTCTGTTTAGTCCCTAGCACCCCTCTCTTCACATTAGATGTGGTTTAGCATCATAATAGGCAGGGCGGTCTCCATCTATCTTTTTTTCCATATCCACAAAGCTCTATTAGCTAAGCATAAAATCATGTTTTCAAAACCAGTAACGGACGTTATGTTCCATAAGGTTAATGGAAATCCACAAAGCTAATTATGAGTATGCAAAACAATGGATAATATTGATCTCACTAACAATTTTAACAGCATATTAAGATAGCACTGCCTTGTTTCAACTAATCATTATAACGATCGTGCTTGCCACAAACCGGGACCGGACTGCGGGGCTGAGGTGGGGATGTATATGCACCGACCTTAGGCCACGGAGTCAGGTCCGGAGTGCAGATTCCATGGTCAGACATAGCCGGATCAGGGTTGGAGAAAGCAACGTTAACGTTATCCAGGCTGGGGTCAAGTCAGGTGGCACAGGAGCAGGGTCGAGATACAAGCAAAATTCGGCAACGGGAAAACTTACGCGAAGACGCTTCAGCACGACAGGGAAAAGACAGGAGTCACAGGCACATGAAGCTTCAGTACAGGGACTTCAGCACAGGAACAATATCCACTTGGAGGAAGCAGTAACCAGAAGCCACAGTGCTGGGAATCCAACGCTTCAGCACGGGAAGGCAGGAAAAGTTCAGTGATGCCGCTTCAGTGTGGCAGGGAAACAGGAACTTGGAGCGAGAAGCTTAAGCATAGAAAAGGAGGACAGGAGTAGGACAGCACAACGGCCTCTACAAGGGGAATAAGCAGCAGGCCACAGGAACTAGAAGCTTAGCACTGGGGATCCAGTGCTTCAGCACAGGAACAGAATGGCCAGACAGGCGTGCTTGTAGCAAGCACAGTTACATCCAAACAGACTTGGATTATGCTTAGCCACTTCCTGAGGGGAAGGGCTAACCCTAAATAGCATGGGCAGCCAATAGGGACAGCGCTGCATAGCAAGCAGCATGAAGGAGATTGCAGAGTGAGTCCTGAACATGTGATTCTTGATTGCAGCAACAGGGAGGGGTTGTCTGAAACTTGACAGCTCTGCAGCAAGGGTGAGTTCCAGCAAAATCCCAGGAGCGGATTCCTCACAATCATGGCTAGCATTAAATCTGTATAAACCTGAATGTGGCATTAGCCCACTCTCTCTCATCCCTCTCAATCTATCGCTCACCCTGACTCTTTATCAGGCTCTAGAAGGAGTCAATGCCAACTTTAGGTACAGTAATGCAACATTAAATCCCTTTTTTAACTATAATGGAGATTCGTGGATAGCCATTGTTACAGGTAATACCTCGTTTGCATATCATTAGCACTTACATCCATTATAGCTAACGTAAGGCCCATTATAGCTGAAAACAACACTTTCAGCACCACTGTGTAAGTTAGCTTTGAAGATACCTGTTAAAAATTTAAATTGATGCCTCATTAAATTAATAATGATGCATTGTTAATCTGGGCCTCAAGGGGTTAAGGCCTTTTGGTCAGGATCCTCCTTCTCACTATCACAGCATGAAGTCAGTAAGAGAGAAAATGTTTGGATGCATACAGTATAGGGCCTCAGTACCAGTGTTGCATGTAAAAACGAATCTCAATTCTAATTGTTCTATTGTGGAAAATAAAGTGCAATACATATATATTTTTTTTAAATGGTGTCTTTATTTTTGAGTATACTGTTTTTGGCATAAGAGTTGACTGTTATATTTCTGGTTCTCTCTTTTTTTTTTGTTTCTTTTTATATTATATATTATCATTTGAAGGCATTTATTTACAAATAATTGTTAGCCACATACATTAAAGCGGTTAAATACGTTTCTGCCATAGGTTTTTGTTAAAAGGACCGTATTAACCCCCGAAAGCATTCATTTGCAATTAATTGTTAGCCACAGACATCAAAGTGGTTAAATACATTTCTGCCATAGGATTTTGTAAAAGGACTTGTACATAACCCTATGACACACACAATTGTTTCGCTAGCGCTGATAGCACATTGTTCTGTGTGTTAAAACTTATACATATGAAGTCTCCGTTTGTAGCTTACCCTCCAGGAACGTTCCATGGACAGTCCATCGGCTGCCTATTGGGGGAAATTGTGTCTCTCCGCGGCGTGCTTTCTCCCAGGATGGCTTGTCAAAGCTGGGTGAAGCATGCGCGTGGCGTGGGGGTGGGTGATTCCCATGTGGGTGGTGCGAGCAGGGCAAGCTATAACCAGAAGATTCCTCTGTATGTAGCGATACCACTTTTCATTATTGAGTTACCGCTTTTTTATGTCTGCAAATGAGATTGAATACAGTATCTCAACCCACTTATAGATGTGATTTTTAGTAAATGTGGTGTAATTCCAGGAGAACTATTGCTACACTCCTAATATTTAAGATTAATTCTCAGGAATTATCGAAAATGTAGCCATAGAGTGGGCATCGTTACATAGGGCTGCCTGGAGTCACTGACCTTGGCTCTGTAAAAATGTTAGGTCGGCTGCCCTTTATGTTTGTTTGCTGAACTAAATTTCTAGAATTTATTGAACCTTGAAATGTTGTGTTTAGTGAATCCTGAGTAAGTTACAATAAAAAAAAATCTCTTCAATGTTGTTATAATTGCAGGAAGATTATGTGCTGGTCATCATTTTTACTTTGATTGCTGTGAACCACAATGCACAATTGCGAGCATTAAAATATTGTGTGGTTATACGTGAAGCTGATTTACCTTTTAACTTGTGTAATGCCAAAAGAAAAAAAAGGCAAATGTTTTGGCTGGGATGTTGGTCCTATTTCATTAACTGGCACAATAAATGCTTCAATATATTTTTCAAATATTTAGGAGTGCCTGGATATTCATTTTTTCTTGAGCTCTATGCCTCTGTCTGATGAGCATCCAACATTAGACGATTTGTGTATCTGGGTTTCATTCCATATTTTCTTTGTTTGTGTGCAATTCTATGATTTGAATGCAGATCCACTCTTTCAGTAAATAAGAATTATTATTACTATAATTCTTCATATAGTAAAAAACGACAATATTTGTATTTTTTTATGTGTAGTAGACAAGAAGTCTCCATGACTCTATGAATATGTGTTCATAGACTATGGTCTATGGAAGTGTGTTCAATGATCAATCATCTCTCTACTGTATATTATGATGATATACGGTAATTAACTCAGCCAAAAATGTATTAGAAGTACTTGCTATGGTTGCGGTGCAAAATAAATAATATAATATTGCCTACTGTACTGTATATGTGTTTCAACTTTAGCTATGTGATTTTTTTTTTTAACTCTAAAAGAAAGTACATTCATATGTAAGGCTACTGTAGATTGCTTTCTGTTTTCGTTCAGATACTGTATGCTTACAAAAACTGAGCGTATCATGTATAGTACAGTAAATATAATGTTTCAAAATGTTTTCTATTGATTCCAAGCTTGTTATATTACCTACCTATGTTACTTTAGATAGGTACTACAAAAGGAAACAGGGCAGTAAGTTAACTATGCATATCTGATGATGAAAGATTGATATTGTATGTTTCTTTTCTGCAATACAATTACAGGTGTTTTAAGGCACATAAAAGCTACTGTGATCTGAAACCTGTTTTTCACATTCTGTGATCATGGCATACAAGTAGCAAGCATAATACAATAAAGGTGGAATACTGCTACCTTTCTTCGGATTGCTCAAAGCTTTTCTCTTGCTCCTCTGACCCCCTTCACTTGGCAATGATTGCTTCAGAGTTCTGCAGGGACTTCAATAACTGGAATTTAAAAGTTTGTTTTTTTTGTCTACTTAGAAATAGAAGTGTTTCATTTTATAGATTTATTTATTTTCAAACTTAAAAAAACTGAAAAGGTAGCAAAGTGGATACATATCTGTTTTTTTTTTTACACATTTTGAAACATATGATCATACTCATTTAATCAATAGCCGTTTCTGTATCTACTGCATTAAAGGAAAAGAAAGGCTTTTTTTTTTAAACTTGTATTTTTATTCTTTTTTACTAGTTATCTTCTGGAGGGGATGGAAAGGGGAACAAAAGAAAAATAGGGGTGGGGGTTGGGGGTACATTTCCATATCAACTTTGCTTTGAGTACATCCATTTATACCTTATTATACATATAATTGCATTTTGGTCTGGTTCATATTACAGTCACACATTTTCAGGCTAGAGAGAAAGTGAATAAATAATCTTTAACCATTAGTTTCTCAGTAGATCATCTATGGTACCCCTATCTTCAGATATCCTTCATATCTGTCCTGGATTAAACTTGTAAGCTTTTCCATTATCATTATATAGTTTCTTTTGTTTTTGACCTCTGCTATTGTTGGTGCGTTGTTCTTCCAATTTTTAGCTATAACTGCTTTAGCTGATGAAATAATATGTACCATTAGTTTGTCTATTTTCCTCTCTATATCCTCTATTCATTTTAGGATTAATACTGTCTCCATATTCCATGGTCAGTCCAATCCCGTTATTCTCTTCATTACAGTAGCTTTTAAAAATTTCTCCAAAATAGTGCTATCCTTGGGCAGGTCCACCAGATATGTTTGAATGAGCCTTTAGGCCGCAGTTGCGCCAGCATAGTGGAGAGAAAGTTGAAAGTAACAAATGGAGCCTAGCTGGAGTGTAATAACACCTGTGTAATATTTTAAGATTGATTTCTCAGACTGCTGAGAACTTAGATGATCTAGCTGACCTCTCATAGATTACTGCCCACTTGTCTCCCTCCAACGGCCGCCCAATATCATTTTCCCAGTCTAGATTGTTTTTACTAGGTTGGTGAAAATGGTGGGTATAAGTGGCACACCACTGCTGATAATAAACATTAAAAAGTATTACCTTTTGGTGTTCACATTCTGCTAATCCCAGCATCTCAATGCTGGAAACAAGAATTGGTATAAAAGGTAGGTTAGAAGAAGCACACAAAAGACTAGGATAGAGTCCAAACAACTTTTATTTGTATTCAATACATCAGAGCCAGTAAGCATAGTGACGTTTCAGAACCAACTGTCCTTTCTCCAGACCAAACACCTAGCGTGATTCTACATAAGCACCTATAAATACCCATGCAGGGTTAGTGAAATCACTTACCCCCAGCACCAGCTGTGATACAGGGCTGAGTATACACTGCAGCCTAATTACTTCCTGGTCTGACGTCATGTTGCTAAGCAACATAGCTAACATCAACAGAATAGGGAAGAAAAAGCATGAAATCGTGCAGCTAGCCCAGTATCATACGAATCAAAGCTGCAAGCAAACGCGGTTATTGTTAAAACATAATGCAACCATATGGACATATTAAGAAAAGCTAGCCAACCGAGTTAATAATTAATTATCATGGCAGATTGACCCCATGAGAGGAGCACCAAAGATAGAGAAGCTCAAGTACAGCTAGCAAGGGGTTAATATGGCAGAATAGTATAAGGCATAAGGATACCAGTGGCTAGGGACAGCAATCTCAAACACACACATGTTGGTACAACAAGCCTTAGCAGTCATGGTCCAGAGGAGACAGACGGTTATTAACCACGTCCCTATTGGTGCCACCCACATAAAGCTGGATCTATCATAGAGAGTGACCTTTAGCCTAGGAACCAGTGTAGTTCAGTCTTTCGTTTAAGCCTCTTGGGCATACTGTATGAAGGTCCATTTCGCCTCTTTCTGCAGTAGAATTCTTTCTCTATCTCCACCCCTACGAAGGGGCCTTACATGATCTATTATCTGGTACCTTAATTGTGCAGGATTGTGCCCCTTTTCTCTGAAATGCCGAGCCACAGATGTATCAGATAGCACATTCTTTATATTACTTTTATGCTGTGATATGCACTCCTTAAGCGTTTTTATCGTCTTCCCTACATACGACATCCCACAGGGACATTTAAGTAGGTATACTATATATGTACTGAGGCATGTATAGAAGCCATTTATTTTAAATTGCTTGCCCGTATGTGGGTGACTAAAATGCTCACCTCTAATGACCCCATTATATTGGCTGCAGCTTCTACATGGGAAAGTGCCAAATTAGGGTTTAGATAAAAAGGTTTGCGTCAATGGTTTAAGTTGATCTGCCTTGACTATAATGTCTCTAATATTGTGAGGTCTTTTATACGCAAAGATTGGGGGGTCCTTAAAGAGGTGAATGATGGTATTATCCCCTTGTAGCAGGTGAAAATGCGTTGACACCGCTTTTTAATCTGTTTGGAGGCTATACTGAATGTAGTGACAAGGGACATACCTACTTTAACCCGTCTGGGGTTCTGCTCCAGTAGTTCCTCTCGTATGTGCCCATCTGCCTTTTCAACTGCTTCCTGTACTGTCTTTTTGTTGTATCCCTTGCTTAGAATTTATTTCTGCATTGTTTCCATGCGCATGGGTAGTTGCGTAGACTTCTTAACAATTCTTTTCACTCTAATGAGTTGACTATAGGGTAAGCCACGTTTCAACCCATGTGGATGAAATCAGCTTGAAGTAAGCTATTACTATCTGTGGGTTTTACTTACAGATCTGTCATTAATTTGTGGTCCCTCAGTGATAAGAAGTTGACCTCTTTTTGACTGTGATTCCTAGTAAACCTGATAGTACCATGGCATTGGTTCAAGTATTCAATACATTTCAACAGTTTCTCTATGTCCCCCACCCACACCATAAACACATCATCGATAAATCTTTTCCATGTGTGTATGTTCTCCGAAAACTCTTGGTTGTTCAATTGTAACGCGTAGCTCACCACAAACGAAGTGCGACCGCGGTGCTGAGGCAGGGAATTGAGATACGCTGACCAACAGCCATGCGGGCGCGCCTAGAGTGTAGAGTAGTCGTTCAAGCCAGATCAGGATTATAGATAGTTGAGTAGTTGAGGTACTTGCCAGGTTCAGGAGTGGAGAGTTGCGGATCGTCAGTGTGCGTAGCCAGGTTCAGGATTGGAGAGTATCGGATGGTCGGGGTACGTAGCCAGGTGCAGGATAGGAGATGGTTGGATCATAGGAGTTCTTCAGCCAAGGTCAGGACAGGAGCCAGGAGAAAGGTCAACAAACCCGATCATGAGTAGAGAGTCGGAGTCCAAGGTATAAGCAGGATTCAGGCAACGAGAGGTTAACAGCAACAAGGTCAGGCAAGGCAAGGTTCAGGAACTAGAAGTGGCAAGGCATGGCGTCAAAACGACTATGCTCAGCAAAGGTAAGCTGAAAGTGAACGGTATATAAAAGAGGAGGCTCCAATAGCAAGCAGGGGAGTAACCAGGAAGTGAAACCTCATACACTGGCGACACACTTTATTCGAGCTTGGCTAGTCCCACGAATTCGGGTATACCCGGGTGTATTGAGGTTTGTGACTGTTTTCTGCCCGAGTGCATTGAGTTATTTTCCAAGCAGGGATTGAAGCATTTTATTCCCGCTGGCTGCAATACTGCACAGTATATATATATATACTGCATTACAATACATGAATTTATGCCATCTGGTAGACACGCGAAGCATTGCAGCCTATTAAATCCTAATCATTATCATTTAACAGATCAGCCGCCCATCAGCCAGGCATGAACCCAGGCTGGGAAGGCAAATGCAACGGGGCTTGTCAGAGGTGAGGAGTGGCGCATTCCAGGTATCTGCCAGGTACATACCGGGTATTTGCTCGAATAAAGTGTGTCGGTGCAGTAGGCTGCTGGTGCACACAGGTGTGCCCGATGATGCAGCCTGATCAGGTAGGAGGTTGCTTGCAGCCCGCGCATCACAAACTTCAGAGGGCAGGTTATAGAGAGAGTGTTACTCCCGCACCGGTTCTGCGAGACGTCAGAGCGGGGGCGGAGCCTAGAACGCACGTCACTGCCACGCTGGTTCTGTTGATCAACAGAGCGAGGGCGGAGTTTACCGCACGCGTCATTGGGAAGGCTGGATGAGCGCCCACGTCGTACACCCAGGTGAGGAGTGGTATCAGGATCCGCAGATGCCGTAGCAGACTGTGCAAGGTCCGCGCGCACGTCACAAGACCAACAGGATGCGCATCTTGAGTGCCTGTCACCGGAGGGCCAGTAAGGTGAGGAGATGGTCCTTTAACGCCGGTATGGCGAATCCTCACAGTAACCCCCCCCCCCTCTAGGAGAGCGACATCCGGGCGACTCCACGAAGGCTTATCCGGAAATTTCGTATGAAAGATGCGCACCAATCTGGGTGCGTGAATTCGGTGGCTGGGAATCCAGGTCCTTTCCCCCAGACCGAAACCTTTCCAATGCACTAGATAGTGCAGAGATCCTCTGGAGATCTTGGAATCCAGAATAGACTGTCAGGTTGACCTTGGATCATAAGTGGAGATGTAGAAGGAAGAGGAACAGAAAAATTATTCAAAACCATGGGTTTGAGAAGAGATATGTGAAACACAGAAGGAATCTTCATAGCGGGTGGGAGAGCGAGACGGAATGCAACCGGATTGATCTTCTCAGAAATCGTGTAGGGTCCGAGAAATCTAGGTGCAAATTTCATAGAAGGAACCTTAAGTCTGATATTTTTAGAAGAAAGCCAGACCTTGTCACCAGGTTTGAAGTCCAGACCAGGTTTGCGATGACGATCTGCCTGAGTCTTCTGTCTGTTGACCGCTTGCCTGATGTTGACCTGGATCTTCTTACAAAGTTCCTGAAGCTCCTTGATCCTCTCATCTGCCGCTGAGACCCCTGAGGATGGCAACACCATAGGAAGAGTAGATGGGTTAAATCCATAATTGACATAGAAGGCAGATTCCAAAGTAGAACCACTTTATGCGTTGCTATGAGCGAACTCTGCCCAGGGTAGGAGTTCAGCCCAATCATCTTGTGAATCAGACACAAAACATCGTAAGTATTGTTCAAGCGACTGGTTGGTCCTCTCCGTTTGACCATTGGTCTATGAATGGTATCCAGAAGAAAAATGGAGGGCTATACCAAGCTGAAGACAAAAAGATCGCCAAAACCGAGAAATAAACTGAGAGCTTCTGTCTGAGACTTGAAATTTTGTTCCTTCATTTTGCTGCTAGGTATTTATCAGCTTTATTTTCTTTCTCGTAATAGAGTTGGTTCATCCATCTCATAGCTTTCTCTGTGTCCTCTAGCATTATATTTTTAATTTCCCTCTTATCTTTGTCTGTTTTTCCCCTGATGTTGTTTGTTTGTCTTTTTGGTACTCCCTTTAATTTTTTGTCAGGTTTACATTCAATTTCGCTAATCTCTTGTTCTTCTCTTTTTTCCTGTTCGATGCTATGCTAATGATTTTACCCCTCATGGTTGCCTTATGGGCTGCCCATAGGATAGATTCATTGACCTGTTCATTTTCATTTTGTGAAAAATAGTCTCGTAGGGCTTCCCCTATAGTTTTCCTCGATTCGGGGATGCCCAATAATTGATCGTTTAGTCTCCATTTTCCCTTATGATAGCCTTGTTTTATGTCTTTTAGCATTAGCACAACTGGGGCACGGTCTGACCAGGTAATATTGTCCATCTCTGCACAAAGTATACTGTCTGCCAGGTCTCTAGAGATTAGAATATAGGGCCTCATGCAGTAAGCGTTGATAAGGGAAATATGGCCATGTTATAGCCAAAATTGGGTTTGAGATTCAGTAAGCGCCGATAAGTGCTTCATATCGCCAGGTTTCGGAGCCGATTATTTGGTTATGGCCAGTCGCCTGCCGATAAGCCTGTTTTCGACACTGATCGCCACTTTTTTAAATCGGCTGGATTCAACAAAAAAAAACAGCTTATCGGGGCTGATCGGCACTACGAAATTGAGATGTTATGGCCGATTTCTCCCGCCAACTAAAGTTGGCAGTTTGGACGGGAGAACGATCGCTAAGGCTGCCGGAACGGCACTTAGAAAAAAAACATCTTCTGTACATCAATGGAAGTCAATGGAGCGGGGACGTATAACAGTATAGTACTGTTTACGTTTCATTGCTCACAATACAAGGGGGATTTGCATTACAGTGTGGGGGCATTCCCTGCATTGTGTCACAGCTGATGTGTCTTATTTGCATAACATTCGACTTTTACATGTTTGCAGCATTTGCGGGTCACATTACTCATCATGTGATGACGTGGCAAGGGAAAATACTATACTACACTCTTAAAGGAGAACCTCACATCATATCACACATTTTACTCAACTCAGCGACAATTATTTACATGATGTCACACATGTCACACATGTCACTCATACACAGTATATTCATCTTCCTTTACATTACACAATGCTTGTAATGTGACACGCATCTTTAAACGTTCATGTACATCTGTCTTCTCATGTTTACATATACTTTTGGGTCCTCCCTATTTTCATGACGTCACTTATTGGACGCTCAATCACATTGCATGTTTACATTGTAACCGTTGCATTACAAGCACTTCAACCTAACTTATACACACATGTACAGTAATTCAGCATTGGGACACCTTGTAAACTCATTCTATACCAACTATCCTCCTTACACAAATGCATGCATATGCACACGACTATTCATTGTTGCCAACATGTCACAATAACATGGATAATTACACATGTTACACAAAACTTTTCCCACGTCAATCTCAGCCTTTTTGTCTCATTACATGACTGACTCTTGCGTTCACAAGTGTTACATGCATTGCACATGCAACTATTTATTTGCAAGCAATCTTTGTACAAAGCTTCACGTCACATCATTGCCAAATATCATCATTCCCTGCAGAATACACACAACAAATACTTAGAACAACAAGTGCACACAGCTTGCCACAGAAGTACTTTATTATGTTAATGTAACACCTTGCATTTTACTATGTCACCTGACATCATCACATACCTATTTAAAGGACGCACATTACCTGCTCATTCACAGCTACTCATTTCAAAATGTTGCGAATGTTTAGGAGACGGAGGAACATTCTTTTCTATGACATGCTTGATGATGAAGACAATCATATAGGGCAAGGGAGGGACACACCGAGGGACAGTGACAGTGACGCGGATACGACAGGGACAGGGAGAGGGACAGGCCGAGGGACAGGTAGAGGGACAGGAGATCAGAGGAGAAGACAGAGGAGACAACTTGTGCCTCGTCCGCGTCTGTACAGGGAGAGAACCCTGTTAGATGGGATGAGTGAGGAGGAGATTGTAAGTCGCTATCGTTTGAGTTCAGCAGCAATCTTAGCTCTTTATGAGGAGATAAGGGGGGATTTAGATTTTTTCACAGCCAGAGGTCGTGCAGTCCCTGGGCTTGTTAAAATGCTGTGCTCATTACATTATCTTGCTTCCGCGTCATACCAGACAACTGTGGGCATAGTGGGCGGGGTCTCGCAATCTACATTCTCGCGGGCCTTGACCCAGTTTCTCTATGCACTCAATAGACGCGCTAGGAATTATATTCATTTTCCTACAGAGGCGACAGAGTGGCTGGAAGTCAGGACTGGCTTTTATAATATAGCAGGGATACCATGTGTGCTGGGTGCAATCGATTGCACACATGTTGCTTTGATTGCACCTAGTCAGAGTGAGCATGTGTACCGCAATCGGAAGCACTACCATTCACTCAATGTACAGGTGGTATGTGATGCCACGATGAGGATAATGCATGTGGTACCCAAGTTCCCTGGTTCCAGTCACGATTCCTCTATCCTGAGGAACTCTTCAGTCTTCCATGCGTTCGAAGAGGGACATTTTGAACCTGGTTGGCTGCTGGGTGAGTACATATTTACATGTTCTAACACAAAACACATGTTGATTTAGGAATGTTGGCATTGTACAATTTGATCACTAATGTCAGCTTATGTGTGCTCCATTCATTATAGGTGACTCAGGATACGGAATTAGGCCGTGGCTCTTGACTCCGGTGCTAAACCCTCAAACTGAAGCAGAGGACAGGTACAATGCAGCCCATATATCTACAAGATCTGTTATAGAGAGGACATTTGGCCTACTCAAGACCAGGTTTAGGTGTCTGGACAGAACTGGTGGGGCTCTTCTATACAAGCCTCAAAAAGTGTCTGATATTATCCTTGCCTGTTGCATTTTGCACAATGTTGCACTCAGGCACAATGTACAGTCAGACCTAGCTGAGGCTTTGGTAGACGAGCATCCCACCCATGTAGCTGCTGAAAATGAACAAACAGCCAGTGGTGGCCAGACACGACAGAATCTCATCAATTCATTTTTTTCTTGTAAGTACAAACTCATATGTTCCTAGTACTACTTTTATAGTTTAATTATGTTATATTAACAATAATGTTTCTTTATATAACCTTCTGTTAGGACACAGATGAATATGGGTTGCACACCTTTCTTTTCTCTGCTGTGTGCACAAAGGGATGTGGCACCGGTATGTTATTGTTGCACAGGTTATATAATCCCTCTTCAATTGTACTTTAGTTGTGTGTATGTGAATACAACTTGGGTAACAAAGCAATAATATTTTAGCATTGTGTTATTCCTTATGCTAAGACAAAACACATATTATGCCCATAATCATTCATGCTTCTAGTATGCTTACATACAATGTTATTGGTGCAGTGTAACATGTACATCCATATGATGTGTACACCAGGCTGATTTACATTTTGAATGTCATTAAATATACATGGTGTTGTACATTTAACACCAAATACACACTTTGCTGTGTTGTTTACGGTACTGAAGATGGCATGTCAATGTTTGCAATTTATATATTGTTCCTTTGCATTATAGGTATATCTCCAGTATGACTGATCATGGTATGTATATTTGCTGACATCTCTCATAAGATGTGGCTACCTCAATCTTCCTATAATTATTGGAACTAAAAACCCAACATATTGGTTTAAACACAAATGTTACATATATGTACTTTCTGTATCATGTATATGCATTTAGCTACTTTTGAGCTTTCATGTGCATTGTATTACAAAATGATTACTCCCATTTCATCACATTTTATGTATGTTTCCTTATAATTTCCATTAATGTAATATAGAGGTGGTTGGAGAAAAGGGGATAACTGTACTTATTTGTTTACTTACGGGAGCACATTCATCACTAGCATAGACACACTTTTTAAGACAACTGTTTGTGTCTCTATCAATTGGTGTAGGATCCATGTATAACACCGACAAATGATAACACCAGCTTTATTATGGTAGCTTATATCATCATATTGACTATACTATGTATTTCTAAACGATTAATAAACACAGTAAACTATAGTTAGTTAGGTTAATGAAATATACACAGAAACGTACTTCATAACATGATGGTGATGTCATATTCAGAACATCATGCATTGGAGGGGACCATAACATCTGGCCACTAACATTATTTGCTACAGTCCCAAACCATTTTATCTACATACCCATGTAACAAGAGATTTTAAAAATAAATGGCTACTTGGTTGTAAGTGTCCTTTACATTGGGAGAAGGAGTGGCTCACTGAGTAAAGACACACACTGGCACTGATAGTTTGAAGCAGGGGAGTCTGGTTCAATTCCCGGTGTGGGCTCCTTGTGACCTTGGCCAAGTCACTTTATCTCCCTGTGCCTCATGCGGAAAAAAAACATTTGTACGTTCCACGGGCCAGGGACCTCAGGCTGAAACATGTGTCTGTAAATCGCTGCGTACAACTAGCAGCCCTATACATGAACATGCTCATATTATTATTATTATTGTTACATAGTTTCGACAGTCATACGTTCCATTACATATTAGAATACACAAATGTGTTAGCAGAGTGGGAATGGTTGTTATATATAAAACACACCATGTCATAAAATGTTAGTAGTCATTAAAGAACACTCAATAAAAATTCATGAGGCACTCTTTTGCAACATCATTATGTTAATTAAGTGCTTATGCAATATAGGCATAAGGGTATCACATTTTTAATTGTTTGTTAATAAGCGCTGCAAGCAATATAAAATTAGTTCCATATGTAGTATAGTAGTCGGTGGCTCCTCCTCACAATCATCTCATATAAAGGTAGACTCTTCTGAAATCATACATTGATCCGATTGTATCTTCCCCGACATCTCTGAAATACAGCAAACACATGATGGTCAAAGATGGCACCTTACTAGATATGCATCCGTGACAACGCGTTACGCAGCTCTATATGATTGTGTAGATACACACGTCACTCACTTATATGTTAGAAGTAAAACTGTTCATCAGTATGTAATGTTTCTTTAAATTTGTAGCAGGCATAACTATGTATAAGAAGTGAACGTTGCCTGTATACTGAAAGATGTTCGCGCACATCTTTGTGTGCGCACGCACTTCACGCTTGGCTCCACTAACTGTTAGCGCATGCGCAAAACAAAGCGTACGTTGTGCGTTCAATACATGTTGAAAATACCAGTAAACATAACATCTTTATTTCAAATACAATGAAGACGAAACTACATTCGTTCTAAACGAGTACATCTGTATTCTTTTTAAACAGACGTGTTTGAACAGAAAGCACGGCCGATAACACAATGCGCAAATGCAATACGTGTGACGTCATGTTAAGCCAGCGTGAAACGCACGCTAACACTCCTCCCACTCAATTAACATTCGGCTAACGCCCAGGGTACGCCTACAAACACTGAGCCGCACGCATCACACACTGCAGTTACCGTTACTATAACAAAACATGACAGCCAATAGGCTTTGAGGCGCGCACGTCGCTTGGGGGCGGGACTTACATCACTAATCCTTTTTAAGGACGCCTTGGCCCATGACAAGGGTCCCACGTCATACGTGGTGGACCCGGTTTTCAATGTTGTAGATGTTGCATGATAACAAAACAGGTATGTGTTAGAGTAATGGTAAAATGTTGCTAATATGTTTAAAGGGATAGGAAAGTATGTATATTTATTCCGTCAGCAATGTGTACTACTCTTTCAGGTCCTACTATATTGTATTAGGAAACAATTTGTTTGTGATCGCTACATGTTATGCAGTCTGCAATGTTACGCTGTATCCATGCATTGAAAGTGAAAATGGTGGTTACAAAAAAAAAAAAAATTTAAACGCAGAGTCAACGCATAACGATTGTTATATTTACCATTCTTCTAGAATTAACTCTTCGCCTGGCTGCAACTGGTCGCTCCAGAAATGCAAGCCATTTTCATCCACGCTTAACCCAACCGCTGAATCCAGTATGGCACATATCTCCTCCAGGATGCGCTCATAGGAATCGCCACTGCTTTCTTCAAATAATTGGTCGGGAGGTAGGTTCATTTCTTCCGGTTCCCATTCCAATGCAATTTCAGCTGAAAGGCTTGGTACATAATCATAGTACTTTTGTTCTTGTACAATGTGGGTTTCAGGAATGGAGGCTGCAGATATTGCAGCACGTATCGATTCAAACGGATCAGTAGTAGCGGATACATTGCTATTGCCATTAGGAATAAATATGCCTTTCACGACAATATAAGTGCCGTCTTTCAGGATAAATTGTTTTTCCGGGGCAATCTTCCAGAAACCATAGGTGTGTTGTAGCTTATCCTGGTCACGTTCAAAAAAGTCATTACTTGATAAAGTGAATCTTATTGAGGAATTAAAATTCCGTGCATGCTTACGGTCTTGGTAATAAGGATATTTTGCTCGAATGAAATCATCGATTTGGCGTGTGCTTGCTTTCTGTCCGCGACTGTTCAAGATGGCTTCACAGATCATGTACTTATACCCTAAAAGGGGATTAATATTGTTAACGAATTCATCAGCCATGTCTGAGTAGCACAAAAGCTGTGTGCAGGTCTGTGTTATTTGCTCATCAAAATGAATGTGCTGAATGGCTAACAAACTCCTGTTTTTCCTTGTCAAGGTCAATAAAAGTAACTACTTTGACTCCTTATTTCAAACGCCAATTGGATTTGGTTGTCTAATTGGGTTAACAGTTGTGGTTCGTGATATGGGACTGTGGGAGAAACATTTCTCCTTCTTTTATCTCGTTTGTGAAAAACATCCCTAGACTGTGAATGCGTTCACATAGTGTTTTTTTGAAAACTAACAAAGGCCAGTGTGTGAAAATATTTCTTAGCCAGGCATATCAGTAAAAACACACCTGCAAAAAGAAATGTTTTTTCCCCGCTTACATTTCTGTGTGTATGTGAAAGTCTGGTTAACTCCCTGTCTGCATGAGTTTAAATACGTGTGTATATATATATATATATATATATATATATATATATATATATAAATATATCTCTTATAAAAATATATATATATTTATATATAATATTTTTTTTTTTTTTATATTGCAGGAGTACACACAACATTGATGGCATTAAGTATACCTTGTATGAAACCTATTTAAATGGTGAGAAACATGATTGAATTAAGTAATAAACATTTGTTTAAGCACAATACTGTTAGAGTCTCATACTTAGGATATTTCTCAAACATTAGGCCTGTATTATTAAAATAGTGTGCTTTCACAAGGAAGCATGAAGTGTATTAGTTTGTGTATACCAGTTTATATAGTACTATATATATATATATATATATATATATATATATATATATATATATATATATATATACACACACATATATACATATATATATATACACATATATACATATATATATACACATATATACATATATATATATACACATATATACATATATATATATACACATATATACATATATATATATATATACACACACTCACACTCACACTCACTCAGTGTGTGTGTGTGTGTGTGTGTGTGTATATATATTATTATACATTCTGAGATGTTATAGAAACGAACACACAACTGATTAAAGGACAAAATTACAATGGCCAAGCAAGGCAAAGGTAAGTAATAATTTACACATAATCCTGCTGTACACGTACAAGAAAGATGTTTGCACTTACTTAGGTGTTTTAATAATTGCATGTGACTAATATGCATATGCAATTCTTACATCAATTAACACACCCAAATGCAATGTTTTGCTGCAAAGTCAATGGCAGCTTCTCTAAACTTAGCAACTGGCTCCTGGTGGACCATTACTGAACAGACGATTACAACATAAATATTTATAACACAATTAATTATGAGTGTTAACATTTCCAAACCTTCACGTGTACAAGAACATAGTTGAAAGTTTGGAAACAACACAGTCTTCAGCATACATACAATAGTAATTAGATAATCTGAAGTCAACAAAACAAGGCCAAACACATATTTTCTGAATTATAACATTTATTTTTTTTGTTCCTTTTGCGAGCGAGTAACAGGCCTGCTTGTTGTCTCTTGAATTTTCCTTTTTCTTTTGCCACCAACTTTAGGCACAACAGAGCCACTTTGAGTGGCCTCTGGCACTTCACGGGCAGGGCTTGTGGCCAGTGACAGTTCACCTACGGGGCTTGTGGCCAGTGACTCACCTACAGGGCTTGTGGCCAGTGACTCACCTACAGGGCTTGTGGCCAGTGACTCACCTACAGGGCTTGTGGGCAGTGATTCACCTACAGGGCTTGTGGCCAGTGACTCACCTACAGGGCTTGTGGGCAGTGATTCACCTACAGGGCTTTTGGGCAGCGACTCACCTACAGGGCTTTTGGGTAGTGACTGTTCACGGACAGGGCTTGTGCCCAGTGACACATGTGAGCAAGTTGGTAGACACTGCACAAGTGATGGTTGGTCTGTTTCATGTGTGTCTTGTTTTGTTTTTGTCGCCTCCTTTGTAGGTGTCTGCTGCTGAATTTGTAGAGATGGCAGCGGTAGGATGTCATCAGGAACCTGCACAGCAATGTCTGCTACTTGACCGGTAACATTTGGGCCTGGTGAATGAATCTCAGATGAATGTGGTGAAAACTGACCTGCATGAACAGATCCTGGCTGGGAGGTGTTGAATTGTGGTACATTAGTCATTCTCCAGTAATTAGCTTGTGTTTGCTGAACAACTAATGCTTCGAATGAGGTGTTGATTTTTTGCAACTGTTTAGGCACTTCAATGAAGACTCTGTGGAGATGTGCCAATTGTGATACTGTTTCTTCCTGCAGTCCAATCATCCTTTCCAGCACTGTCATCATGTCTGAATGGCGACGATTTTCTGCGTCCACTATTTTTCCCTCTGAAGCTACAATTGCATCGTATGTGGAAGTTGATGGACGATTTGGCGGTACAACAGTTTCTATTGGCACCTCTTCATGGTCACATGATTGTATTTCAGTCTCTTCTGTGGCGTCATCCTCATCATACTCATCATCCTCATCACCATGATGTTCTAAAAAGAAATGTACACATTATTAAATGGCATGTTAATGTATGCTGTGTTACTATGTAATTGTACTGTGTCCTAAGTAACACCTAACATGTTAGCATACGTTTTATAACCTCATTAAAAACTACCTTGACTTACGAATAATGTTTGGACTCAGTATGAAATATGAATGAATGAAAAGTTGCTCTAAACTCAGAAGTCCTACATGATAATTAACATCACTAACACAATACATGTTGCCTTACACTTAATTTTCACTGACACTAAGTAATCCTATTTAAAGAAGATGTGCAAAACAAATAATGCACATGACAACATAACATATAGAAGAGCACATATTATATGGCCAGCAAATGATACACTCACCTTCTAGTAGTGTTGAGCTGGCTGACCCAGGTGAAGACACTTGTTCCATCTCAGGTGACACATGTCCTCCAGGGGCAACTATATATAACAATAACATAAGTTTTACATTTACATGTGTAAATATTGAACAAACACTTATTGTATGTTCTGTATTTATGATTAACTAACAACATCAGTTCCTTAACCGAAAATGTGTGTGAAAGTGAACATAAATAGTTGTAATAACACTGTACATGCCTGTGTACTTAGAATTTTTGAGTTCCCTAACATACAACATACTATGTTTCTGCAGTAATGCGTGAGGATAAATAGATTAAATGAGTACATAAAAATCATATGTTGTGTAGTGATATCAGTATCATAATGTACATAACTATCATGAGATGACCATTCACAATGGTTATCATGAAGGTGGTCATATTGCAAAAAGTTTTGTTTTTGGTACAGGATATGTGTGGTACATTAATAGAAGATGTGGCACACCTGAATGTGGCTGTCACTCAACAAGACAACACATGCAGTGTGTGATAATGTGTCGTTGATAGTAGTTCAACTATAGATATGAGTGAACTAATGTGTGACGTACGCTTTGATAAGTAATGAGTTGTTGGGGCATTTAGTAGCTAGAGTTAAGCTTTCCAATGAGTGTGATTAACTTCAGTTGTGCTATTCAGGTTGTAAGAAAGGTATTCCCTTCCCCAAAAAGCCTAATCAGCCACACCTTTCAATGACTTGAAACAGGTGCAAATGGTGTGAACTAAGTTGACCGTGAAATGAGGCTGTAATTAGTGTGTGTGCTGAACCCCACCCCCTCTGTTGAAGTGTATGCTGTGATGAGATATTAATTGCAGCTGCTTTAACACAATGGTAGATGAGCTAAGTAGTCATCTGCAGTGTTTAAGTTATGAAAACAATGACATAACATATGATACGTGTGCCTCATTATGCTGTCTGTATATGACATAAAGCAAAAATGGACCTTTTCTTAAGCAACTATAGATGTGTTAGTGCCAGTGATGTTTGTAGGCCGTTACATGCAATTTCTTTGATGCATGCTTAAAATAGGCAGTAATGTCATGTTTGTCGGAGTAAAATCAATAAAATACACAATAATATGATACATATTTCTGTTCTGTACCTGTAGCTACTAATAATTTCTCATGAACATGTGTTACACGTGTACTACCCTGTTGTTCCCCATCTTCGCCCACCATCAATTGCTTCCACTGCAGCTATGCATTTTGGGAATTCACATGTAAATGAGCACGCAATGGCACGTGCTATATTAGTTACTGCTTTTAGTAGGACTACTACATATATGTCTATTTTGAGATATATATATACAGAATCAGACATATACATATATAGATGCAGGTATGCTTATATTGTGAAGACAGTATAAAAAGCAGTGTAACTATGCAAAATAACTGTAAGCAACGACACGCCTAGTACAGTAATATTTATCACCTGCTGGAAATTGTGACGGATAAATTCCAATGTCACGGTCACCAGCCAAGCCTTCCACGACGACGGTAAGTAATTTTGGCCGAAGTAGCTCCTCCAATGGAGTCAATATGAGACGTTGTGGTGTGGGCCCACCTCCAGTGCCAGTAGCATGCACGCGTTGGTCTTGTATTTTCTTTTTCAATTTGGACCTAATATCATCAAATCTTTTCCGACAATGATACTTGTCCCTGACACTATTCCCACAGGCATTGACACCAATGACTATTGTGTCCCACATTTCTTTTTTGCTTGCTGCACTTGTCCGCCCTTGAAAAACATATAAAAGATATGAGGTAAATGAATAATAATATAAGCACCAGTTTCCTACACTGCTAGCTGTTCCAAGTGATAGCAAACATGCTGTTTTATGTGTAATATGTGCAGCACATGAGCATTCACTACTAAACCTATACATGTAAGCAAGGTTGCATTCATATTGTATGCAGTTCTGGCAAATTGACCGCCTGTGTTTATTTGTCCTTGTAAGGCATGATAAAAAGCTGTGTTTCCACACTAATGAACATAGAAAGATATTGTGTACCCATATTTGCATATGAACAAAACTCAGATGACCTAGGATCACATGTATTTGAATAATAAATGTAAAGTTACACTTACCTACTAAATGTCCATATATACTGTCATAGTGCTCCAGAATGCCAGTGACAAGAGCCCTATTTTCCTGGTCATTGAAGCGAGGATTACGTGGCTTCTCCACACGTTTTTTCCGAGCAGGTTTAGGGTCAGAGCTTGGCTGGTGCTGACTGGACTCTCCTTCTTCCAATGGAAGAGCCTCCAAAAGCTGGCCACCAGCAAGCACGCCACCACCAGACACCCCATCAGCAACTGCGCCACCAGCAGCACTCCCAGCACCAGCACTCCCACTCCTAGCACCAGCACTCCCACTCCTAGCACCAGCACTCACACTCCTAGCACCAGCACTCACACTCCTAGCACCAGCACTCCCACTCCCAGCAACACCACTCGCAGCACCAGCACTCCCACTCCCAACAACAGCACTCCCACTCCCAGCACCAGCACTCCCACTCCCAGCAACACCACTCGGTGCACCAGCAACATCACTCCCCTGAACAGAACGTTCACTCCGACGCGTACTCGCACGAGTAGCACTCCCACTCCCACCAGCATCACTCTTCCCACGCTTTGCGGGCATACTTCCAGCACTCACAAAAAACAGACAAGAAATGTACAGGCAATCACACGACCCACTTCCACATATAAAACAAGACAAAGATGTAAACAAAACAACAAAGGACAAAGCTCACCCAATACACAACAAGTCTCTCAGTCAATATGCAAATGTTCAATCGTCCAGCTCTGTGCGTCTCTCTCTCTCTCTCACTCCCAACAACACAGAGAATGATTAGCAGTACACGTTGCCTTTAAATATGGCGCGCAATCAAAAACATGCTTGTTTCGCCTGATTCAGCAAGATTTGTGATTGTGCAACCTAACAGCACCCCGCCACGCACGCCGATACACCTGTGTGTGATCGGCTCATCATCGTGAGAGTGGGCGGATTTGTTTTCGGGTTGATTTTGAATGTATTCGGCACTTACTGCATACGGAGAGGGAAAAACGCCAATAACATGACTAATCGATAAGCTTGCCGATTTCACATAATCGTCGCTTACTGCATGAGGCCCATAGTCTATTCTTGTATATTCATCATGTTGGGCCGAATAGAATGAGTATCTCCTAGATGTAGGATTCATAGTCCTCCACGTGTCTATCATGGCATTCTCAATCAGGATTTTTTTCAGCACCCCCGCTCTTCTTAATCTTGTGCTATGGTCTCTGTTAGAGGGTCTTGCCTTATCTTTTGTGTAGTCTGGGATAGTGTTTAGATCTCCCCCGATTATTAGCCACCCTTTCTTATGCTGCATAATAGTGTGGAAGGCATTGTCTATGAAAGATTCTTTGTCTTCATTAGGGGCATATAAATTTACTATGGTTAAATCTGCTGTCCCTAGTTTACCTGTGATAATGATCATCATTCCTGTCTTGTCTCTTTTTATCTTTTCTACCGAGAAAGGCACTGTGGTTCTGAATAGAATCGCCACTCCTGCCTTTTTGTTCAGGGCTTGTGAGTGATATATCTGTGGAAACATTTTATCCTTAAGTCGTGTCGTGTCTTCTCTATTTAAATGGGTTTCTTGAATAATATAGATATTCCCCTGATTCTTCTTAAAATCCCTAAATATTAGTCTTATTTTCCCAGGTGAATTCAGTCCTTTGACATTTAGGAAATCTATTTTTAGTTAACTTGTCAATTAGCCATTTATATCTCACTCTGTGTGTGTCCCGCTTTTTTGCAGCCCCATTAATTTTTACGTAGGCTGGGTCTGTACGCTTGCTCGAAGCAGTAGCCTCAAATGGTTTGAAGCAGTGATAGTGGAAATGGTTGGGTGTGGTTGGGAGGATTAGAGGAAAAGTTAGGTGAAAAATGGGAAAAAATATATAGGATTTTTAACATGTGTGTGGATGGAGCCATATACATTCTTGGCTTTTGACCCTACCTTTTGGGTTTTGGTTGTGGTATGTAGGGTTGGGTAATGTGGGTGGGTTTGACTTTGGTATCTGAGATCCATCATTCGTCTTTCGCACTCTTGCCCCTTCTGCCCCAATCTTAATGTAAAACATACTGGACACCTAACAAGCTCCTATTGAACCCCCAAAATAACCACAACATATATATAAGCATATGAGTGTCACAGAGGAGTGCTACTGAGCATGGCAATAAATATTTAAAACCAGAGACAGAACATAAAACACAGACAGAGCTCAGTGCACATCCAGTGAAATTCATACACGGTACAGTGCCTAAATATATATGTATAAATATCTATTAAATAAAATGGTCTTTTAGTTTAACATTTTTGGCCAAAATTGTTGTAAGCCCCTGAGCCACTGCACGGCAGACCACAATTTCAGGGGTCCCTATCACTAATATAAATTCTTAATAACCTGTGCATTAACAACACAAACACAAAAGTTCCTCCTTGAATGCACTCAGAAAGGTAAGTGAAGGTGATACTGTATGGTTAATATAATTAAAAACCTTTTAATCACAAATGTATTAAAACCATGTTTGTATAGAGGGGGATGGTGAAAAGTCCAAGGCCAATCCATACTAACAGGCCAAGAAAATCTTCCAAAATTTATACACGGAAGATAGTATAAATGACAATACACCACCTCAATGTGGGCTCGTAGACTGCAGGAATCACCTATGTAAACCTTCAGACTTGGAAACCTGTCCTGTTTTCACCATCCCACTCTATACAAACATGGTTTTAATACATTTGTGATTAAAAGGTTTTTAATTGGAGGTCACGTGACGACGGGGAGGTGAATGGCTGCTTAGTACCTGAGCTCCATTCCCACCGGCACTAGTTATATCAATAACTACAGCAAAATCGCGACAACAGCAACACAACCAGCAGTAAAGAATCTCTAAACATACCAGGATGGCTTCTAACAAAACAGTTCGAAGAAAAACCCAGACAGTCTCTACTTATTTCAAAAAAGGAGAGACAGCACAGGGAGACAGGCCTGAATCCCCTGCACAACCCACCATGACAGACCATGAGGGAGAAAATGCAAGTGCTGCATCGGACGACATGGATGTAATGAGGCGCAAGGATATGAAAGCTTTCTGCGCTGAAATGAAGCAATTCTTTACAACAGAACTTTGGGCTCTCAGGAAAGATATGGATGCCATAGGTGAGCGAACAAACTCCCTAGAGGTTAAGTCTGATGAGACCGTTACTGCACTGGCACAAACTCAGAAACAAGTAACTAAGCTGAGGGACCAGGTCAGATTCCTAGAGGAAAAGATTGAGGACTCTGAAAACAGGGACAGAAGAAGTAATATCCGTCTAAGGGGGGTCCCTGAGACTGTCACCGACCCAGAGGATTTTGCCACCAAGTGGCTAGAACAACTCTTCCCTGACAAGACGGACCGTGAGCTCCTGTTAGACAGATGTCATCGCGCCCTGAGAGGAAGACCTCAGGCAGGGGACCCCCCAAGAGACATTGTTATCAGGTTCCACCATTACCGCACAAAAGAAGAGGTATGCAAGATATCACGGGACACTAAACATATGGAGTTTGATAAAGTGAGATTCCAGGTGTTCCAAGACCTGTCCCCTGCCACGCTGGCCAAAAGAAAATCCCTAGCCCCCATTACAAGAATTCTGAGGGACCAGCAGATTAGATACCGGTGGCTATTCCCATATACAGTAATGGTGCTGCGGAATGGGGTAGCACATACCTTGAGACGCCTGGAAGACGGCGAGGGATTCCTCGGCAAGCTGGGCGCAGGGGGAGCGGCAGAGGTCTTGCGGGCGTCCCCACGAGCAGAAGCAGGAGACGCAGACGTACCCTTACCCACATGGAGCAAAGCGGGGGCTCCGCGGTTGGCGGCAGGAGCAACGGGATCAGCAGCGGCCCATAACTGAGTTCTCACCCCATGAAATTTGGAAGTGCTCAAGCAAAGAAATAATCATATAAAAGGGATCCCTTTTGGTGTTCAGAACCTTCATCATGTCATTTTGCCTTTTCGTTTTACCTTCCAGCTGGGGTGTTTCAGCTGCAGTGTCTTGCTTCACCCGGAGGGAGGCATCGTAAGCGCGTCCTCCGGTGACCCAGCTACCCCCCCCCGCTCCTGCGACTACCCCCCCCGCTCCTGCGGCTACCCCCCCCACCCCACTACTGCGGCTACCCCCCCCCCTCACCCCACTACTGCAGCTACCCCCCCCCCTCACCCCACTACTGCAGCTACCCCCCCCCTCACCCCACTACTGCAGCTACCCCCCCCCTCACCCCACTACTGCAGCTACCACCCCCCTCACCCCACTACTGCAGCTACCCCCCCCTCACCCCACTACTGCAGCTACCCCCCCCCCCTCACCCCACTACTGCAGCTACCCCCCCCCCTCACCCCACTAATGCAGCTACCCCCCCCCCCTCACCCCACTACTGCAGCTACCCCCCCCCCTCACCCCACTACTGCAGCTACCCCCCCCCCCTCACCCCACTACTGCAGCTACCCCCCCCCTCACCACACTACTGCGGATGCCCCCCCCTACTGCGGATGCCCCCCCCTACTGCGGATGCCCCCCCCTACTGCGGGTGCCCCCCCGCACTTGCGGGTGCCCCCCCGCACTTGCGGGTGCCCCCCCGCACTTGCGGGTGCCCTTCCAGACCTGCGGCTGCTCTCCCGGACCTGCGGCTGCCCTCCTGGTCGCGAGCGGGTCCGTCGCTGACTTTTGGAGGGCAGCCATATTGCCTCTATCCCTCCCTGTGCTCCGCGGGAGCGGCTCCGGTTTTCGCGGGCTTTGCCGCTGACGTCACTGCCAGGCGACGAGCCAGGGGCCGCTCTCTCGCGAGAGGACGGCGCGGCCCCACGTGACTGCGCACATTGCAGGGAGACTCTGCCCGAGATGCAGAGGGGGACGGTCCGCGATAGCGCAGGGGCCGGGGACACGGGGGGAATGCAGAGAGGTGGGGGCTGAGATCGGGGGATGAGAGGAGGATGAAAGGGGGGAGGAGGATGAAAGGGGAGGGGGAGGAGGATGAAAGGGGAGGGGGAGGATGAGGATGAAAGGGGGGACGAGGATGAAAGGGGGGAGATGAAGGGGGGGGAGGACGAGGATGAAAGGGGGGGAGGACGAGGATGAAAGGGGGGGAGGACGAGGATGAAAGGGGGGGAGGACGAGGATGAAAGGGGGGGGGGATGAAGATGAAAGGGGGGGGTGGGGATGAGGGGGGGGGGATGAAAGGAGGGGGGAGGAATAAGATGAAAATGGGGGAGGATGGGGGGGGGGGGATAACGAAAGAGGGTAAAGAAAGATTCAATTCACTTGTCACCATCTGACGCGGAGCCCTTCCCAATAAAGTTTCAATGAGGCTCTGTATGTTATGTTATATGTATGTTAGATGGTATAGAATATCTGTTGCTTCTGTTGTATATGTTATAGGTTATATATGTTATTTATGGTTCATATGTTATATAGGGTTAATGGGGTTAAATATGTTCATTAAATCATTAAATAATTGGGTTCATTCAAATGCTGGGTATATGCATGTATATATATGGATATGCACTCACTATAACTTAGGTACATAAGTCGTTATAAAGTTAAAAATCACGCTACAGTTTAAGGTTAAGTTAGTTATCAGTTTTGCGCCGGTGGGATTCACCCACGATGTCGTACATGTGTTCCTCATATAGGTCCCTGACGAATCAGGACCTCAAACAAGTCCCAGGGGGGTCGGTCCCGGGAAGGGAAAGCCGGCCATTTTGGAAGGTCAGGCATACCGACCTGCCCATTGGGCGTCAGACTCCCACTCGGGGGACCCCGAGGGGAGCTCTGGTTTTTCTTTTCTTTTTTTTCATTATTACAAAGCGATTTAACTTATGTTTCCAATTTTGCTTTACTCCTTATGTGTTTTCCCTTGTACTGTCTCCTCCCTCCCTACCCCTCCCAATCCTTTCCCCACCCGGCCGGGGAGGATGCCGACCTAGACGGAACACAAGAACTTTGCCGGATGGTAACACCAAAAACGTCCGCCAGTTGAACAAGGGACAAAGTGGACAGGGTGAGTCATCAAACGTTAGTTTGTTACACTTCTCACACATTAAGTGATGGCGTTAACCCTTATATCACATAACGTTAAGGGCTTTAATAGCCCAACCAAGAGAAAAATAGCTTTCACTGACTATAAACGAAAACACGCAGATGTCCTAATGTTACAGGAGACTCATTTTAGCAAGACCAACGCGCCTAAATTCCTAGACAAAGACTATGCCCAGTTCTACCTTTCCTCCGCACCGGTTAAAAAACGTGGAGTGGCCATCTTGTTCCATAATAAAATCCCATTTGTAGCCCAAACTATTAAAAGAGACACAGAGGGACGCTTTGTTATACTAGTGGGCACGATACGGGAGCAATGCATCACAATAGCCACAATCTATGCCCCCTGCGAGCAGGACGCAGTTTTCTTTGAAGACTTTTTTCGGACTCTACGCACCGTCGCAAGGGGCGGCGTAATACTCGCAGGGGATATCAACATGGTCATGCAACCAAATCTAGACAGATCAGGGAATACGGGCACAGTACATAAAAAAGTGGGGACCTCTTTACGCAAGGGCCTCAAAGACAACCAACTGACTGACATATGGAGAGAACTACACCCGACTGATAGGGACTATACGTTCTATTCCCACCCACACGGCTCCTACAGCAGAATTGATTATTTTTTCGTCTCTTGCCAACTGGTTCCTATGGTCTCCCGAGCTGGGATCCATGATATTTCATGGTCTGACCATGCACCGATAGAGCTAAGGTGCGAGCACATCCGAACAGGCAGACCAGGAGCGAACTGGAAGCTCAACGAATCAATCCTAAAAATTCCTGAGATTTATGAGACAATAAAGGAAGAAATAGTTCAATTCTTCCACACAAACACAGGCTCTGTAGATTCCCAGTTTGTATTATGGGAGGCTCACAAAGCGACGCTGAGGGGCATACTAATTAGCACCACAGCTAGGAGAAAACGGGAAAGGGACTCAAAAATTATGAAGCTTCAATCGAGATTACATTCCCTTACATCACTCCATAAGAGTAACCCAGACCCGCAAACCCTACAAGAATTGAAAGATACCAAAATTGAACTAAACATGTTGTTGACCTCCAGGGCAGATAACGCGCTGAGTTGGTCTAAGAGGAAATTTTACGAAAAAGCGAACAGGCCGGATACTATGCTGGCTCGAGCGTTAAGAGACAGACAAGTGAAGTTTAATATCCAAGCTATACGCTTAAAATCAGGTACCCCCACAGCCAACCCTAAGAAAATAGTAGAAGAATTTGGTTCGTTCTATGAAACACTATATAATGGAGAGAAAGTGGCACATAACGCTAAAACGAGCGAGAAGCTGAGAGATTTCTTAGCCAGCTCAAAACTAGGGAGATTGACAGAGGCAGAGAGAGAGGCCATGGGCGCTGATTTCACTATAGAGGAGGTGTCACAAGCCATTAAGGAACTCAAACCCTCAAAAGCCCCAGGGCCAGATGGCTTCTCGGGGCTATACTATAAGAAATTTGCCAAAGTACTAGCCCCTAGGTTGCTCCACGTGTTCAATGCAATATTAGCAGGAGCCCCCATCCCCAGAGAGATGTTACAGGCGTCTATATCATTAATCCATAAACCAGGTAAAGATCCGCTGGACTGCAAAAATTATAGGCCCATATCCCTAATCAATACTGATATTAAAATATACGCTAAACTATTGGCCAATAGATTATGTCTAATCCTACCCAGACTTATACACCCAGATCAGGTCGGATTCATTAAAGGCAGACAGGCAGCGGACAATACCCGGCGATTTATTGATCTGGTAGAATTGGCCACTAAAAATAACACACAAAGTATGCTGTTAAGTCTGGATGCAGAAAAAGCTTTTGATAGGATAGACTGGCCTTACCTGAAGGAGACGCTTGCGGCATTTGGCTTTGGGGATCAGGTGAGTAGAGCGATTCTCTCGCTGTACTCAGGACCTACCGCCAGGGTAATACACCAGGGCTTTCCATCTCTCCCCTTTCAAATTAAGAGTGGCACGAGACAGGGATGCCCATTATCCCCTCTCCTGTTCGCTCTATGTATAGAACCACTGGCGGCGCAAATTAGAGGCAACCCGGACATCTCAGGGTTAAACGTATATTCTCAAACACATAAAGCGGCCCTGTACGCAGATGATATCCTACTAATTATTTCAAAGCCCCTCACCTCCTTGCCAAACCTATTAGATTTATTGGACAGATTCTCGAGCATTTCGGGATTTAAAATAAATCAAGCTAAATCTGAAGCCCTCAACATCAATCTCCCTAGACACGTAGAGAAGTTATTGCAACTGAATTTTAACTTCCACTGGCAACAGAAATTCATAAAATATCTGGGAGTCCACATAGCCAAGAACACCAAAGACATCTACAATGCAAATTACCCCAACCTAATTCGGACGTTGATAGCTGACCTCCATAAATGGTCCTCTATACGAATATCCTGGATAGGTAGGATACATAGCGTCAAAATGAACCTACTCCCCCGTATCCTATACCTTTTCCAGACGCTACCAGTGCCACTCAGACTGAAGGATTTGCTCTCACTTCAGTCTGCAATCTCTAAATTTATCTGGGGAGGGAAAAAACCGAGAGTCAACAAATTAAATATGAAAAGATCTGTCCTAGCAGGGGGCCTAGCGGTACCCTGCCTGCTCTCATATTACAAAGCGGCTCAATTAAGCCAAATTGTTCAATGGCAATCCAGTCCACATTTAAAACGGTGGGTGGAATTAGAGAGTGCTGCCTGCGCTCCTTTAAAAATACGCAACTTGATTTGGCTACCTAAAACAGCACGACGATCTGCTAACATGCCGCTTTCCTCAATGACCAACTCGTTGTCTATCTGGGAGGCTAATAAGACTAAATACTCTCTCACAACGAGTAATTCTTCGATGTCCCCAATTTGGAACAATCCCAAGTTCGCTCCTGGCCTTCTGGAGGGAGATGCATCAATTTGGAAACATAAAGGTTATATACGAATTAAAGATCTGGAGGGTTACAATAGCAAGATTAAAACGTTTGATCACGTCAGAGAAGAAAAAGATATACCCCACTCAGAATTTTTTAGGTACCTCCAGCTTCGAGCATTTTATAACAAATTTGCCCCATACCCCCCCCCTGACGTCATTCGAAAAGCTCTGTCTGGCAGAGACCGACACAAAGGGACTCACATCACAATTGTACAAGGAAGTAGTTGATTCTGCGAGCTTTAGACAGCAGCCACCGTCATTTAGAACCCAATGGGAAAGAGACCTGGGAGAGACATTAGAAGATGACGAGTGGAACGCTATATATATGGCCACGGCAAAAAGCTCCATATGTACCACACTAAAGGAGAACGCATATAAGGTCCTAATACGGTGGTACCTCACCCCAATGAAATTAGCCAAGTTCGTGCCTGGATCCTCCTCACTATGCCCCCGGCAGTGCGGAGGATCGGCCGATCTGTTACATATGCTGTGGTCTTGCCCGCGGATCTCCCCACTATGGGAAGAAATTAGACATTGGATACAGAGAGTCTTCGACCTCACTATTCCCCCAGACCCATGGCTATTCCTCTTGAATAGACCACTAACGGGCCTGTCCAAAGCAAACAATAAACTAATAGCACATTTTGCAATAGCCACACGGAGCGAGATAGCAGCACTATGGAAACGCCCCGAAATTCCAAGTATCCCAAAGATTCGAAATCGATTGTGGTTTATCTGCCAGATGGAAAAGCTGACGAGTCTAGTTAACGACACTGGCACCAATTATCTCAAAGTATGGACGCCTTGGCTGGCGCAGACGGATATCCCCGGGGTTGAGAGGAACACAATCTGGCTGTGATAGATGAAGGTGCGTTCTCCTTTAGGAGCGGAAACTCAGCTCACGACGACTACACAGACAAATAGACAGAACGCCTACAGAGGTGTTAAACTGGAGAGGACGCAACCCACAAAGAACCTTACTAGGAGCGGTGAAGAGACCTACCACGAGTCGATGCTACTCTTCCGGCCGCGCCACCCCTTTACCCCCATCCTATCCACCTCCTTTTTTTTTTTTTTTTTTTTTTTTTTTTTTATTATTTATTTATTTTTTTCTTTATTGATTTTGTGTTTGTCAATTTGAATCAATCGTACTATGTGAATTATGTTATTATCTTTATTGCTAGTCTACCCAAAACAATCCGGTCGAGTAGGGCCCGAAAAACCGGGATATGTCTCACAAGCTGACATACGGTACTGTCTATAGCGGAGATTAACACTAAAAATGAATGTAATGTATACTGTATTCTGTATCACTTGTTTGGAAAAATGCAATAAAATTTAAGTTACAAAAAAAAAAAGGTTTTTAATTATATTAACCATATCACCTTCACTTACCTTTCTGAGTGCATTCAAGGAGGAACTTTTGTGTTTGTGTTGTTACTACAGTTTCTATCCTCTTTTGCACCAGATTTTGGTTGTACTTTATCCAGATATTATTTTCATTTTTGATTCTGCTGATGCGGGAGCCTCCCTTTCCCTTGTCCCTTTCCCCTCTTCCCCACTCCCTGATAAACCTGTGCATTACCAGGAAGAATGATTTATAATAAATCTGTCAATATTAGTTGCAAAGTTCTAAGTCTGATTGAAGCTTTTAATAACCTGTACATTACCATGAAAAGCAATCTGTATTAGATTTGTCACAACCATACTGCAAGCAAGCAAGTTCCCCTGAGTGGGAGATGCTATGGAGTGAGCTTTTAACCATTTAAATGTGGGAGGGGGTAAGCTTCAATTAGGTAGGAGGTTGCCACCCTCCAATCAGCTAAGACTAGCTGAACAAGAATTGTAAAACATACTGGACACCTAACAAGCTCCTATTGAACCCCCAAAATAACAACAACAACAACATAGTATATATATATATATATATATATATATATATATATATATATATATATATATATATATATATATATATATATATATATATATATATTGTGACAAACGCCCCTCTTTTGTAGTGCTGACGTCTGTCTGGGTTCTTCCCGACACAGTCTTCTAGGGTTATTTAATACAAAAACAGGATCATGCAAAGTATTAAGCTGCTTAACTCAGGCTTCTGCCTGCTTTATTTTCATCCAAGTAAGGTACTGCAGCTTTAACATGTGTAGGTTAGAGGTACTCAGATACTTTCATTCAGCAGTTCACTCATTTCATTGTTACAGTATTTCCCACACTGTTATTTCAAGTAAAAAGAAACCAAATTATATAAACAAAATCCTATCCCTTTCAGGGATCTAACTACACATCAAAATCAGTCTCTCTAACAGCTGCTGGCCAACTAAACTGGTTCCCCAGCTTAAAACAATGCTCTCTCATTTAGGGTCACAAGATACAGCACAGTCTTTTAGCAACAGCAGTAACCATTTGTTTGTCTTATCTGTTTGGGGTGTCCAGGCAAATCCTCTGGTACTGTGATACGTGGAGAGGCCGTCAACCTCGATACTGGATGCAGGAGAGTAGCGACACCCCCAGCCCCCAGGCTCCAAGGAGAGAGAGTGAAATGCAAAACCTCTCTGCTCTAAATACCTGTACATGTGATTAGAAGAGCAGGTGAGGGAGAACTAGAGCCATTGTAATCTGTGGTCTGGATTTTCCATCCAGCTGCCTGAGTTAATGTGAAGCTGTGGAACGGATCATTTTTAGCTATTCCTGCACTTTCTGCTCTAAAATGGGGCAGAAAGCTGCCTAACATCTTTGGACTATGTCACAATATATATATATATATATATATATATATATATATATATATAAGCATATGAGTGTCACAGAGGAGTGCTACTGAGCATGGCAATATATATTTAAAACCAGAAACAGAACACAAAAGACCATTTTACTTAATAGATATTTATACATATATACATATATATACATAAATATACATATTTATACATATATATTTAGGCACTGTACCGTGTATGAATTTCACTGGATGTGCACTGAGCTCTGTCTGTGTTTTACTCAGAGCAAGCAAATTTGAATATGCCACTCGCAAGCGCTTCACATGAGCGGTTCGCCCAATGAAGGTGAACCAGCTGCGTGACGTCATGCCCGCGCCCCCAGACGAGTGCACACCCAGCCGGCCACTAATCGCCTGGCCGGTCAGGGCGCAGCGTATGAGCACCAGTGCGCCCATTCCCTGCCTGACCGCAGCCTTAGCTGTCGCCGACGAGGGCTGCTTCACTCGTGCACCATTTTGGGTGCTCATGTATGTGCAGGATCTGGGGCTCCGACG